>NC_084626.1:27676347-27976347 GCF_033978795.1 Nerophis ophidion
AGGCCCTGAAGGCCGGCTGCCGCTATAAAGCGCTACTCAGCCATCCGCAACCCCAGAGGAATTAAGCGGTGGTGAAGGCGTTGATTTGGGGAGGGGCGTGTGCGTGCGTCAATCAATCAATCAATCAATGTTTACTTATAAAGCCCTAAATCACTAGTGTCTCAAAGGGCTGCACAAACCACAACACAAACCACTACGACATCCTCGGTAGGCCCACATAAGGGCAAGGAAAACTCACACCCAGTAGGACATCGGTGACAATGATGACTATGAGAACCTTGGAGAGGACGAAAGCAATGGATGTCGAGCGGGTCTAACATGATACTGTGAAAGTTCAATTCAAAGCGGATCCAACACAGCAGCGAGAGTCCAGTCCGAAGCGGATCCAACACAGCAGCGAGAGTCCCGTCCACAGCGGAGCCAGCAGGAAACCATCCCAAGTGGAGGCGGATCAGCAGCGCAGAGATGTCCCAAGCCGATACACAGGCAAGCGGTCCATCCTGGGTCCCGACTCTGGACGAGCGGTCCATCCTGGGTCCTGACTCTGGACAGCCAGTACGTCATCCATGGCCATCGGACCGGCAGGGCGTCGTTAAAGTTGTTAGTGAGGTTATCAATAGATAACGTGCATGTATGTCCAATTAACTTGGGTGAGATGTTGAATGTTTTTGTGGACTAGAGCCCAACTCAAGTTCGACACCAGGTATTGTTTAAAAAAAGGAAGGTCAAAAGCGTCCATCTTTGAGGAGTCCTCGGGGGAGTTCTTCAGAACAGCCTGTTCCTGATTGCATCAAGGCCATTTGAGGGAGTCAAATCGTAGATTAAGATGTTGTTTTTCTTCGAGAAGACTAAACAATGACTTGCCTTCCCTGTGTGTCCGTGCTGGATTCTTAAATTCTAATTTAAATATTCCTTCTCAGCAAGCTTCTCCAAGATGAGATCCATTTTGCGATTCAAATCAAAAATCGCCCCAGTCTGTGTTCCCACAGCCCGACCCAATCCTTCCATTGCGTTGAACAGCCGTTGGGGCCCTTGAGTGTCTGCCATCGTCTTCCGAATTTGACGATGCACCAGAGCAATGCCCAGCCCAATCAGCAGAAGCCCCGCGATCACAGTTCCAAATAGGTAGATGTCTTCCACGTCCTCGAAGCTCTTTTCCTTGTCGAAAAGACTGTGTCAATTGCGTCGAGAGTCCAGCTGATCATGTTCATATTTGATGTTTAAATTAGAGGACAGCGCAAAGAATGAGGCTTCAGAAAAGTTCAGACAAAGACAAGGACACAGAGAGCAAGCAGGGAAGGAGGGAGCGGAGAAAAATGCGACCGCCCTCACCAAGAGGCAGGAGAAGCAAGGGTGTGATGGATGGGGAGATATCGAAAGGATGAGGAGCTCAAGATGAGCTTAGAACAGAGTCAAGAGTAACTAGTTTAGGTGCCTGCCTGACTGTTCCAGTCACGCCCAACAAAGGTAGACCCAGGGCATGCTATGTCTTACAGGTTGTCTTTGAAGTTCTTTGAAGGACTCGGATGAAGTAGCCAGAGACAGGGAGGTCTGGGTTTTCCTACGGAGATCAGTAAGGAATAAGTAGAAGAAAACAGATTGTGTTATGTCAAGACAAGTTGAGCAAGAGACAAGGACAACAAAAGTTCAGACTGCAAGTAGATGACAGAGACAAGCAGTGACATAAATAAATATGACGGATTGACTTCCGTGTCACAGCTCAAGACTGACGTCTCCCATTGATGTCTTTCTTCATTTGCCATCTTTTAATCTGACATGTTTCTGTACCTTCTTTCTTTTAGTCAGTACGTGTTTTTCTGGCTGTCAAACAACCACACGCCAAATTATTTAAAGAGTGCCAGGAAAAGAATGGATGGCTACCAAATTCAGTACTTTTTCAGGTAAGGACCAAATTTGAACATTTTGACCAAAGAACCACCATCACATGTCATGTAGACCATTGTTTTTCACCCACTGTGCCGTGGCACACAAGTGTGCCGTGAGATACGGTCTGGTGTGCCGTGGGAGATTATGTGATTTCACCTAATTAGGTTGAAAATATGTTTTGCAAACCAGTAATTATAGTCTGCAAATAATGTGCCGTTGTTGAGTGTCTGTGCTGTCTAGAGCTCGCCAGAGTAACCGTGCAATACTCTTCCATATCAGTAGGTGGCAGCAGGAAGCTATTTGCTTTGTCGGGATCACAATATGCGGGAGGCAGCGTGTAGGTAAAAAGGTATCTAACGCTTAAACCAAAAATAAACAAAAGGTTAGTGTCCCTTCCGTGAAAAAAGGTTGAGAACCACTGTTGTAGGGGACGTTAAAGGCAGTGCAGAAACCCAGTGCGTGTTAGACCCGCTTGACATCCATTGCTTTCGGTCCCCTAGAGGAGGGGGGGAGGGGTTGCCCACTTCTGAGGTCCTCTCCAAGGTTTCTCATAGTCAGCATTGTCACTGGCGTCCCACTGGATGTGAATTCTCCCTGCCCACTGGGTGTGAGTTTTCCTTGCCCTTTTGTGGGTTCTTCCGAGGATGTCGTAGTCGTAATGATTTGTGCAGTCCTTTGAGACATTTGGGATTTGGGGCTATATAAATAAACATTGATTGATTGATTGATTGATTGCAGTCACGGCAGCCCCTAATAATGTCGGCCGGGTGAAAATTGGGACGAATTCGGTAAAATGGTTGCAACGGTAGATTGTCAGGAGGTGCACTGAAATTCAGGAGTCTCCTGGAAAAATCGTGAGGGTTGGCAAGTATGTTGCTAGGGAGGGAAAGCCATTCAAAGAAGGTGAATTCATTAAAAAGTGCATATTACATTTTTTAAGAAATATTTTCTTGCGGCCCAGCCTCACGCATTTTCTGCATCCAGTTGCCCCCAGGTAACTTGAGTTAGAGACCCCTGCTTTAAGTCATCTTAAATCAATTTATATCTCATGACACACTATCTGTACATAATATGGCTTTTATTTGTTTGCGGCTCCAGAAATATTTGTTTTTGTATTTTTGGTCCGATATGGTTCTTTCATCATTTTAGGCTGCCGACCCTTGTCCTACAGAAACCATATTAAAACAAAACATATTTTTTCCCTTTTATCTTTTTCCATTTTTCATACATTTTTTTAAAAAAGCTCCAGAGAGCCACTAGGGCGGCGCTATGCGGCTCAAGAGCCGCGGGTTGCAGACCCCCGGTCTAGAACTATTAATGAAATGCCAATGTCGTCATCATTAAAGGGGAACATTATCACCAGACCTATGTAAGCGTCAATATATACCTTGATGTTGCAGGAAAAAGACCATATGTCTTTTTAACCGACTTCCGAACTCTAAAAGGGTGAATTTGGCGATTTAATCAATCAATCAATCAATGTTTATTTATATAGCCCCAAATCACAAATGTCTCAAAGGACTGCACAAATCATTACGACTACAACATCCTCGGAAGAACCCACAAAAGGGCAAGGAAAACTCACACCCAGTGGGCAGGGAGAATTCATATCCAGTGGGACGCCAGTGACAATGCTGACTATGAGAAACCTTGGAGAGGACCTCAGATGTGGGCAACCCCCCCCCCCCTCTAGGGGACCGAAAGCAATGGATGTCGAGCGGGTCTAACATGATACTGTGAAAGTTCAATCCATAGTGGCTCCAAGACAGCAGCGAGAGTCCCGTCCACAGGAAACCATCTCAAGCGGATCAGCAGCGTAGAGATGTCCCCAACCGATACAGGCGAGCGGTCCATCCTGGGTCCCGACGAGCGGTCCATCCTGGGTCTCGACTCTGGACAGCCAGTACTTCATCCATGGTCATCGGACCGGACCCCCTCCACAAGGGAGGGGGGGACATAGGAGAAAGAAAAGAAGCGGCAGATCAACTGGTCTAAAAAGGAGGTCTATTTAAAGGCTAGAGTATACAGATGAGTTTTAAGGTGAGACTTAAATGCTTCTACTGAGGTAGCATCTCGAACTGTTACCGGGAGGGCATTTAAACGCCTTTCAATTGTTCGCCTGTCGGAGCAATGACCTTTCGCCCGTGACGTCACATCGTGAAGCGACCCGCCATTTTCTCAAACACATTACACACACCAAGTCAAATCAGCTCTGTTATTTTCTGTTTTTTTGACAGTTTTCCCGTACCTTGGAGACATTATGCCTCGTCGGTGTGTTGTCGGAGGGTGTAACAACACCAACAGAGACGGATTCAAGTTGCACCAGTTGCGAAAGTCCCTCGTTTGTCCCCCACACTTTACCGACGACAGCTATGCTACGACAGAGATGGCAAGAATGTGTGGATATCCTGCGACACTCAAAGCAGATGCATTTCCAACGATAAAGTCAACAAAATCACAAAGGTGAGTTTTGTTGGTGTTATTGACTTATGTGGAGTGTGCTAATCAGACATATTTGGTCACGGCATGACTGCAAGCTAATCGATGCTAACATGCTATTTAGGCTAGCTGTATGTACATATTGCATCATTATGTCTCATTTGTAGCTATATTTGCATCCAGCCTTTAACTCCACCCACATTTAATGCAGAACAAACACATACCAATCGACGGATTCAAGTTGCACCAGTGGTCAAAAGATGCGAAAGTCCCTCGTTTGTTCTGTTCTGTCGTAGCATCGCTACCGACGATAGCGATGCTACGACAGAGATGTGTGGATATCCTGCGACACTCAAAGCAGATGCATTTCCAACGATAAAGTCAACAAAATCACAAAGGTGAGTTTTGTTGGTGTTATTGACTTATGTGGAGTGTGCTAATCAGACATATTTGGCCACGGCATGACTGCCAGCTAATCGATGCTAACATGCTATTTAGGCTAGCTGTATGTACATATTGCATCATTATGCCTCATTTGTAGCTATATTTGCATCCAGCCTTTCCTTCCTCCCACATTTAACGCCAAACAAACACATACCAATCTTTGGTTAGAAGGCGATCGCCAAATTCGTCTGCGGATCCTTCCGTGCCGCTGTCTGTCGTGATATGGCTCAAAAGCTTCTGTTTCTTCTTTAATTTCGTTTTCGCTACCTGCCTCCACACTCCAACCATCCGTTTCAATACATGCGTAATCTGTTGAATCGCTTACGCCGCTGAAATCCGAGTCTGAATCCGAGCTACTATGCTATACCTTTCTGCGCTATCTGCCATGTTTGTTTCTGGTGGCTTCACGCAGTGACGTCACAGGATAATAGACGGGTGGATATACCGATGGTGTAAATCAGGCACGTTGAAGCCGTTTTTCAGGATATTGCGTGATGGGAAAAATTTTGAGAAAAACTTCGAAAAATAAAATAAGCCACTGAGAACTGATTTTTATTGGTTTTAACCAGTCAGAAATTGTGATAATGTTCCCCTTTAAAGGGACCCTTTTCAGTGTCTTAAAGCCACTACTACCCACCACGCAGTCTGATAGTTTATATATCAATGATGAAATATTAACATTGCAACACATGCCAATACGGCCTTTTTAGTTTACTAAATTGCAATTTTAAATTTCCCGGGAGTTTCGTCTTCGACGTCACAGGTTTTTAGGAAGTACGAGCGCTGCACACACACACAGCTAAAAGTCGTCTGATTTAACGGCATAATTATACGGTTTTTGGGACATCTGTGTTGCTGAATCTTTTGCAATTTGTTCAATTAATATTGGAGAAGTCAAAGTAGAAAGATGGAGTTGGGAAGCTTTAGCCTTTAGCCACACAAACACACGGTGATTCCTTGTTTAAAATTCCTGGAGGTGGAAATTTACTATGGATCAGAGCGGTCAAGAGAACATGGATCCCGACCACATGTCAACCGGCAGGTTTTGGTGAGAAAATTGTCGTTAAAAAGTCAGTTCTTACCGGAGAAAAGCTGAGCTTGTGCCGTCCATAGCTGCCGTCGACTCCCCTGAGACACTGCGCGGCAAGACACCCGTGGAGACACCCTTTCGACTATCAGGTACTATTTAACTCACTCAAACACTAGCAACACAATAGAAAGATAAGGGATATTCCAGGAATAACCTAGTAAATGTTCGGGCTGGGCGATATGACAAAAAAATGTATCACGATATAAGTGTTTTTTATCAGTCGATGTTGATAATTCCATCCATCCATCCATCTTCTTCCGCTTATCCGAGGTCGGGTCGCGGGGGCAACAGCCTAAGCAGGGAAACCCAGACTTCCCTCTCCCCAGCCACTTCGTCTAGCTCTTCCCGGGGGATCCCGAGGCGTTCCCAGGCCAGCCGGGAGACATAGTCTTCCCAACGTGTCCTGGGTCTTCCCCGTGGCCTCCTACCGGTTGGACGTGCCCTAAACACCTCCCTAGGGAGGCGTTCGGGTGGCATCCTGACCAGATGCCCGAACCACCTCATCTGGCTCCTCTCGATGTGGAGGAGCAGCGGCTTTACTTTGAGTTCCTCCCGGATGGCAGAGCTTCTCACCCTATCTCTAAGGGAGAGCCCCGCCACACGGCGGAGGAAACTCATTTTGGCCGCTTGTACACGTGATCTTATCCTTTCGGTCATGACCCAAAGCTCATGACCATAGGTGACGATGGGAACGTAGATCGACCGGTAAATTGAGAGCTTTGCCTTCCGGCTCAGCTCCTTCTTCACCACAACGGATCGGTACAACGTCCGCATTACTGAAGACGCCGCACCGATCCGCCTGTCGATCTCACGATCCACTCTTCCCTCACTCGTGAACAAGACTCTTAAGTACTTAAACTCCTCCACTTGGGGCAGTGTCTCCTCCCCAACCTGGAGATGGCACTCCACCCTTTTCCGGGCGAGAACCATGGACTCGGACTTGGAGGTGCTGATTCTCATTCCGCTCGCTTCACACTCTGCTACGAACCGATCCAGTGAGAGCTGAAGATTCCAGTCAAATGAAGCCATCAGGACCACATCATCTGCAAAAAGCAGAGACCTAATCCTGCGGTCACCAAACCGGAACCCCTCAAAGCCTTGAGTGCGCCTAGAAATTCTGTCCATAAAAGTTATGAACAGAATCGGTGACAAAGGACAGCCTTGGCGGAGTCCAACCCTCACTGGAAATGTGTCCGACTTACTGCCAGCAATGCGGACCAAGCTCTGGCACTGATCATACAGGGAGCGGACCGCCACAATAAGACAGTCCGATACCCCATACTCTCTGAGCACTCCCCACAGGACTTCCCGAGGGACACGGTCGAATGCCTTCTCCAGGTCCACAAAGCACATGTAGACTGGTTGGGCAAACTCCCATGCACCCTCAAGAACCCTGCCGAGAGTATAGAGCTGGTCCACAGTTCCACGACCAGGACAAAAACCACACTGTTCCTCCTGAATCCGAGGTTCGACTATCCGGCGTAGCCTCCTCTCCAGTACACCTGAATAAACCTTACCGGGAAGGCTGAGGAGTGTGATCCCACGATAGTTGGAACATACCCTCCGGTCCCCCTTCTTAAAGCTTGATAATCATTGATTAAAAAAAATTAAAAAAAACATTCTAAATAAAGATCAGGAGAAAAAATGTTGAATTTAAATAAATGTATTTTAAATATAACCTTTAACCTTTAGAACGAGGTCAGCATTATAAAAAACAGTCAAATAAATTTAAATACTGGTCGATGTGCAAATACTGACATTAAATGAATTGATTAACGTGGACCCCGACTTAAACAAGTTGAAAAACTTATTGGGGTGTCACCATTTAGTGGTCAATTGTACGGAATATGTACTGTACTGTGCAATCTACTAATAAAAGTATCAATCAATCAATCAATCAAAATAAATGCTTACCCAGACTTCTCAACTATGCTGAGCGGTAGCATGTCTTTAGCTAATTGATACACCACTGCGTCCGTTATTTCTTTACAACGTTTGGAATTGATATAACCTTTAACCTTTAGAACGAGGTCAGCATTATAAAAAACAGTCAAATAAATTTAAATACTGGTCGATGTGCAAATACTGACATTAAATGAATTGATTAACGTGGACCCCGACTTAAACAAGTTGAAAAACTTATTGGGGTGTCACCATTTAGTGGTCAATTGTACGGAATATGTACTGTACTGTGCAATCTACTAATAAAAGTATCAATCAATCAATCAATCAAAATAAATGCTTACCCAGACTTCTCAACTATGCTGAGCGGTAGCATGTCTTTAGCTAATTGATACACCACTGCGTCCGTTATTTCTTTACAACGTTTGGAATTGTTGTCGTATGGCACTGCTGCCGAGTACCTCTCCATGATGGTCTGTTCTTGCCGCTTCGCTGCTGTTCCACTTGCACCGGCTGATGTTGTGGTTGTTTGAAACTGCTGTACTCCAGCGGGTGAGAGCGGCTCAGGTGATAAAATAAGTTTGTCGTGTTCCCAGACTTGGTCGTCGTGCAAAGTTTGCAGACACTATTACTCTGATTCGTATCGGACTTAAAAAAATCCCAAATACTGCCAAACTGCGTGGCGCAGTGGGGAGAGTGGCCGTGCGCAACCCGAGCGTCACTGGTTCAATTCCCACCTAGTACCAACCTCGTCACGTCCGTTGTGTCCTGAGCAAGACACTTCACCCTTGCTCCTGATGGGTGCTGGTTGGCGCCTTGCATGGCAGCTCCCTCCATCAGTGTGTGAATGTGTGTGTGAATGGGTAAATGCGGAAGTAGTGTCAAAGCGCTTTGAGTACCTTGAAGGTAGAAAAGCGCTATACAAGTACAACCCATTTATAATTTATTTAAACTGGTGACGTTTCCTTTTTTATTTACAATTTCCTCTCGTGCTGCCGCACTCATATTCCCGTTTCGTTGATTGACGAGGACCCCGACTTAAACAAGTTGAAAAACTTATTGGGGTGTTACCATTTAGTATTCAATTGTAGGGAATATGTACTGAACTGTGCAATCTACTAATAGACGTATCAATCGTTGGCTTCACGGTGGCAGAGGGGTTAGTGCGTCTGCCTCACAATACGAAGTTCCTGCAGTCCTGGGTTCAAATCCAGGCTCGGGATCTTTCTGTGTGGAGTTTGCATGTTCTCCCCGTGAATGCGTGTGTTCCCTCCGGGTACTCCGGCTTCCTCCCACTTCCAAAGACATGCACCTGGGGATAGGTTGATTGGCAACACTAAATTGGCCCTACTGTGTGAATGTTGTCTGTCTATCTGTGTTGGCCCTGCGATGAGGTGGCGACTTGTCCAGGGTGTACCCTGCCTTCCGCCCGATTGTAGCTGAGATAGGCGCCAGCGCCCCCCACGACCCCGAAAGGGAATAAGCGGTAGAAATGGATGGATGGAAGTATCAATCGTTTCACTCCTCGTCATCAGCTAGCCGTTGTTGCTTTTGTTTTTTTTTTTTGTTTTTTTCTGTTAGCATTTCCCAGAGTGCCCTGCGGTCCAGGCTCGGCCGTGTCAGGTCGAGAGGCTAAAGACCTTCCTCTGTCTACACCCCCCAGAATGCCGTGCGCTTCCAGATCGGCTTTCTTCATATTTTTTTTCTAACAGTGAAATTATCGAACGTTCTATCGACCCCATTTTCTATTGATATTGATCACATGTCTATTGCGATATATATTATCGTTTTATCGCCCAGCCCTAGTAAATGTGTCTAAAAACATCGGAATCCGTCCCAATGCAATCGCGTTTTTTTTTTTTTTTTTCTAGTCCGTCGCTATCAATATCCTCAAACACGAATCTTTCATCCTCGCTCAAATTAATGGGGAAATTGTCCTTTTCTCGGTCCGAATAGCTCTTTTTGTTGGAGGCTCCCATTAAAAACAATGTGAATATGTGAGGAGGCATCAACATGTGACGTCATCGTCTGCGACTTCCGGTAGAGGCAGGGCTTTTCTCTTAGCACCGAAAGTTGCGAACTTTATCGTGGCTGTTCTCTACTAAATCCTTTCAGCAAAAATATGGCAATATCGCAAAATGAATGGTTTATTTTGAGCCATGCAAACAAAACAAAAGAATTACATAAAATACAAAATAAATATATATATATATATACATTATTTTTACACCTACATTGAAAACATTACATGTGACTAATCTTTGGTAGATGTCAAGATTGGCTCAAAAGGGAGTGGGAAGAAGTAAACTTATTTGGTCCCACCCCTATACATATACAATATATATATATATATATATATATACATATATATATATATATATATATATATACACAATATATAATACAATAATAAATATAATATAATTCAATTCAGTGGTTGCTGCATAGATGCTATATATTATCTATATATAATACATTTAAATTCACACACACTTGCATATATACATATGTACACACACATATATACACAACACACACATATATACAATCCATATACATATATACATATCTATATATATACATACATATACACACAATCACATACATACACACATGCATATACCCAAAATACGCACACACACACACACACACCTATATAAATACTATACATATAATAGTATATATACATTATTAACAGTTTATGGTGCCTATGGGAACAAGCTTTCATTTTGACTGTGATATTAGTGGTTAATAGTGGATCTGTGGCTGTGGAGCTACTGCCCCTGATCAACAGGACCTGAGGACCACTCTTGCTATGTGTCCTATGCTGTGCATTAAAAGAGACGAGGGGAGCCCCCTGCCAGAGGAGTTATCCACCAACATAAGATCCCCCACTCGCCTGCCCTGTACTCCAGATAGTGTTCCCAAATCCCTTTTCTTAGTTTCCATCGGCACCAATTCTTTAGTCAGAATTCATATTTGTTTTTACATTTGCAGAATATTAGTATGACTCAAATTGCATGTAGGATTGCACACACACACACACACACACACACAATTCAATGTATTCCTCTTATTGATACTAATTCATATAGTTTAACTAGTTGGGTGATGTCATAGAAGTAATAATAATAATGATAATATCAACAATGTCTAAACAATAATAATAATGATAACAATAATAATAATAATATGAACAATAGCAATGACAACAAATGATGACAATAATACATATAAACTAATGTAGATGATGATGATGATGATAATAACAACAATAATAATAATAATCCAATCCAATCCACTTTATTTATATAGCACATTTAAACAACAATAATGTTTCCAAAGTGCTGCACAGCCATGTTAAAAACAATTGTAAAATAAATAAATAAATAAATAAAATAAAATTAAAAAAGTATATATATATATATTATGCTCCACCAATGACTGAATAAAAACAAAAAATAAATAAATAAAAAACCAATAAAAACAATATAAAAACAAATAGGATTAAAAACTATTTTAAAGGGTAAAATCAATTAAAAGAGTAAAATAGAAATCAAAGTGTATAAAAAACACAGAGGACAACAGAGGACGGAGGACCACACAACTCACATAGTGTTAAAAGCCAAAGAATAAAAGTGGGTCTTAAGACGAGACTTAAAACACTCCACTGTGGAAGCAGTTTGAACATGGAGGGGCAGAGTGTTCCAGAGCTTAGGGCCGACCACAGAGAAGGCCCTGTCTCCCCTGGTCTTAAGTCTGGTCTTGGGCACCACGAGCTGGAGCTGGCTCTCGGACCTCAGAGCGCGCGCAGGGATGTAAATTTGGATGAGGTCCGAGATATATTGAGGTGCCAGTCCATGTAAAGATTTAAAAACAAACAGCAATGTTTTGAAATCAATTCTAAAATGAACAGGCTAATAATCATTATTAGCCAGTGATGGAGTTTAACACTTAGGCATCCATGTTCACATTCATATACATTTCCCATACCATTTTTTTGTATCTTGTTTTGAACTGATGGACATTTGAACATTGCTTGAGCCCCACATCCAATCCGTTCCAAAGTTTCACTCCACGCACCGACACACACAAACTTTTCCTCGTAGTTCTTACAGTTGGAATAGTAAAGATACTACACCCCCTTAGATTATGAACTCCTTCTCTGTGTTTGAAATTTTTTTTGAATATTGGCAGGTAGAACCTTTTTGTTTGCTTTAAATAGTAATTGAGCTTTATTAAAATCAACTAGATCAGGCAGTTTTAATCATTTAGATTGTAAAAAATAAAATATTTGTGTGGTCACAATATAGATAGATAGATAGATAGTACTTTATTTATTCCGTCAGGAGAGTTCCTTCAGGAAAATTCAAATTTTCAGCACAATCCCATTCAAGATCAGACAAACATTACAGGGAGACAGAACAGGATCGCTGACGGGTCTGCCGGCTTCCAGCGCCCCTTACAAAAAAGATGACATACAGGTAAACAGGGGGGGGGGGGGGGGGGTGGGGTGGGATAAAAGAATAGAAGATTAAAATAAAATTAAAAAAAACTCTGTCTTAGCCTGGGCCCTGGAGTGGGGGTCCAGACTGAGGCCAAGGGGGAAAAAAAAAAAAAAAACACCAACTCATAGCCATAGTACACATCCCTCTTCTATGTGTGTAAGAGGGAAACATCAAACATCAAAGAACACAGAGGACATTAAAGACATTAAAGCAGCAGATACAAGCAGACACTTCTACATACAGCTATGAATAAAAAGTAAAATAAACATATCCACTGTGGTGGCCTCTGCGGTGTTCCACGCCATCGTCCGCTGGGGTGGAGGGAGCATGGCCAGAGACAGGAGCAGACCCAACAAAGCAACCAAGACAGCCGACTCCACTCTCGGCCAGTGTCCAGTCCGCATGGATGAGCGAGGATACGTCCAAGGTGACTGAGGTGTCCGACACCTGCTCACCCAGTCGAGACACCGCGAAGCCTCTCCGTCCCAGCGCTCAGTGCTAGCTCCGCAGCCCTGTCCCCTCATCCGCATTTCCTCCAGTACATCCAAACAGACTCCGGTGTGGCAGAGACCCAGCAGCTGGTCTCCATGGCCAAAAGGCTCCCGGGAGGCAGATCCAGAAGTCCACAAAAAAAGCACCACAGAGGTCACGAAAGTGGCACCCCTTGTCACACAGTCCCAAAGGGTCCCGGACCAAAATGCAAAAAAACATGAAAACAAGAGGGAAACACAAAAGGATGATACAAGAGCACAGAGCTCCTGCCTACAGCAGCCACTACAGCAGTGCCATCCTGGGAAAAAAATGATAATAATATTAATAATATCCCACCTTGTCCATCCATCCATCCATCATCTTCCGCTTATCCGAGGTCGGGTCGCGGGGGAAACAGCCTAACCAGGGAAACCCAGACTTCCCTCTCCCCAGCCACTTCGTCTAGCTCTTCCCGGGGGATCCCGAGGCGTTCCCAGGCCAGCCGGGAGACATAGTCTTCCCAACGTGTCCTGGGTCTTCCCCGTGGCCTCCTACCGGTTGGACGTGCCCTAAACACCTCCCTAGGGAGGCGTTCGGGTGGCATCCTGACCAGATGCCCGAACCACCTCATCTGGCTCCTCTCGATGTGAAGGAGCAGCGGCTTTACTTTGAGTTCCTCCCGGATGGCAGAGCTTCTCACCCTATCTCTAAGGGAGAGGAAACTCATTTGGGCCGCTTGTACCCGTGATCTTATCCTTTCGGTCATGACCCAAAGCTCATGACCATAGGTGAGGATGGGAACGTAGATCGACCGGTAAATTGAGAGCTTTGCCTTCCGGCTCAGCTCCTTCTTCACCACAACGGACCGGTACAACGTCCGCATTACTGAAGACGCCGCACCGATCCGCCTGTCGATCTCACGATCCACTCTTCCCCCACTCGTGAACAAGACTCCTAGGTACTTGAACTCCTCCACTTGGGGCAGGGTCTCCTCCCCAACCCGGAGATGGCACTCCACCCTTTTCCGGGCGAGAACCATGGACTCGGACTTGGAGGTGCTGATTCTCATTCCGGTCGCTTCACACTCGGCTGCGAACCGATCCAGTGTTTTATCCCACCTTGTGTAGAATTCATATTGCACGTTTTTGGAGTGCAACCATGGGATGTAGTGAAGTTTTGTAGTTGTTGCCCCATGATCAAGTACGACACATAGAACGGACCTGCTATCCCCGTCTAAATAAGAAAATCTCATTTCAGTAGGCCTTTAATGAACATATTACAGCTTCCCAGGTGAGCCAGTGCCAAAGACTGCTTGGATGTGAAACATTCGGGCCCCTTGTAGCGAGCTTTTGTGTTGTTTCGACAACAATCTTCCACACACACACACAAACGAGCAAACACCAGCTCAGTCCCGCAGCTGGCAGCTTATCCAATTACGACGGCTGAGAGATATGCTCGCAAGGGAGACCACGCTGGAATTGCCAAGTGAGGTCCAACATGGCCCACACAACACGTGTAAAATTGACAGCATGACTCTCAGTAGACCTTGCCACACAATCTGCTTTTTAGAAAAGCTGGGCTGTGCGCCAGATGAGGAAGGTGTGAGCGGCTTTGGCATCCTTCTTGCGTGGAAAAAAAGCCTCTTAACCACCGATGGTGATTTTTTTTTTTTTTTTTTTATAATGGATGTCTTTATGATCGAGGTTGTAAACGACTTTGTTCATCTCATTCATTCTTAAATAGGATTGGTCCGCAATTGAATCAGGCTGCTCATTTCACTTTAGGTTGTAATTAAAACACGTTTCTCATAACAAGCATTTGATATAATCATGAAAACCTTAATTGGACTTTTAACGCCATCAAATATATTTTAATCTTCATATTCCTTCTCGTGTTTATGAAATAATTATAAACATAAGCTAAATAGCATAATCTAAACATAAGCATTTAGTTAAATGAGCTGTTGTGTAATCAGTACTGTCCCTGTAATAATTGTTGCAACGTTATGAATGATCTAATACACCGAATTAACGACACAAGACCAAATAGCTGCTGATGGTGTGTTTGATGGACAAAGCAGCCAAAAGGAGGTATCGTAGGAGTCCTATCTCAATGTAAATGCTGTACATTATTATTACATTACTCCATACAACTACTGTAGTTGTTGTCCATCCATTTTCTACCGCTTATTCCCTTTCGGGGACGCGGGGGGCGCTGGCGCCTATCTCAGCTACAATCGGGCGGAAGGCGGTGTACACCCTGGACAAGTCGCCACCTCATCGCAGGGCCAACACAGATAGACAGACAACATTCACACACTAGGGCCAATTTAGTGTTGCCAATCAACCTATCCCCAGGTGCATGTCTTTGGAAGTGGGAGGAAGCCGGAGTACCCGGAGGGAACCCACGCATTCACGGGGAGAACATGCAAACTCCACACAGAAAGATCCTCAGCCTGGAATTGAACCCAGGACTGCCGGAAGCCCTGTAGTTGTTATGTTACGTTCTAAAAGTTTGCTAATTAAATTTGTCTTTGAATAGTGGTCAATCACGTACGCTACCCATGTTGAACTATAACTTATAATATTTTATTAGAGCGTATCAAAACACGAATTGGTATGTCAGACTTAGCCCTGTCTTGGTTTAACTCTTATCTTACTGACAGGGTGCAGTGCGTCTCCTATAACAGTGTGACCTCGGACTATGTTAAGGTAACGTGTGGAGTTCCCCAGGGTTCGGTCCTTGGCCCTGCACTCTTCAGCATCTACATGCTGCCACTGGGTGACGTCATACGCAAATACGGTGTTAGCTTTCACTGTTATGCTGATGACACCCAACTCTACATGCCCCTAAAGCTGACCAACACGCCGGATTGTAGTCAGCTGGAGGCGTGTCTTAATGAAATTAAACAATGGATGTCCACTAATTTTTTGCAACTCAACGCCCAAAAAATGGAAATGCTGATTATCGGTCCTGCTAGACACCGACCTCTATTTAATAATACAACTCTAACATTTGACAACCAAATAATTAAACAAGGCGACTCTGTAAAGAATCTGGGTATTATCTTCGACCCAACTCTCTCCTTTGAGTCACACATTAAAAGCGTTACTAAAACGGCCTTCTTTCATCTCCGTAATACCGTTAAAATTCGCTCCATTTTGTCCACTAACGACGCTGAGATCATTATTCATGCGTTTGTTACGTCTCATCTCGATTACTGTAACGTATTATTTCCGGGTCTCCCCATGTCTAGCATTAAAAGATTACAGTTGGTACAAAATGCGGCTGCTAGACTCTTGACAAGAACAAGAAAGTTTGATCACATTACGCCTGTACTGGCTCACCTGCACTGGCTTCCTGTGCACTTAAGATGTGACTTTAAGGTTTTACTACTTACGTATAAAATACTACACGGTCTAGCTCCATCCTATCTCGCCGATTGTATTGTACCATGTGTCCTGGCAAGAAATCTGCGTTCAAAGGACTCCGGCTTATTAGTGATTCCTTGTCCAAAAAAAGTCTGCGGGCTATAGAGTGTTTTCTGTTCGGGCTCCAGTACTCTGGAATGCCCTCCCGGTAAAAGTTCGAGATGCCACCTCAGTAGAAGCATTTAAGTCTCACCTTAAAACTCATTTGTATACTCTAGCCTTTAAATAAACCTCATTTTTAGACCAGTTGATCTGCCGCTTTTCTTTTCTTTTTCTCCTCTGTCCCCCCCTCTTTGGTGGAGGGGGTCCAGTCCGATGACCATGGAAGTACTGGCTGTTTAGAGTCGGGACCCAGGATGGACCGCTCGCCTGTGTATCAGTTGGGGACATCTCTACGATGCTGATCCGCCTCCGCTTGAGATGGTTTCCTGTGGACGGGACTCTCGCTGCTGTCTTGGATCCGCTTTGAACTGAACTCTCGCGGCTGTTTTGGAGCCACTATGGATTGAACTTTCACAGTATCATGTTAGACCCGCTCGACATCCATTGCTTTCGGTCCCCTAGAGGGGGGGGTTGCCCACATATGAGGTCCTCTCCAAGGTTCTCATAGTCATCATTGTCACTGGCGTCCCACTGGGTGTGAGTTTTCCTTGCCCTTATGTGGGTTCTTCCAAGGATGTCGTAGTCATAGTGGTCTGTACAGTCCTTTGAGGCATTTGTGATTTAGGGCTATATAAATAAACATTGATTGATTGATTGATGATAATAATAATTCACCCCTATTCAATATCCTGCCCTAATACCCTACTGTGCAATACTACCCTTCGAGTGCAATACGTCCGACACTAATTGTTATTTATTACTTCGGTACTCTTGTCTTGTTCTTTATATTGTAGAGTATTTTGTATTTCTATAGTGTTTTGTATATTGTACAGGATTGCTTATTATTTTTATTGGATAGTGGTCTGTTTTATTTCAATTGTTAGTTTTTTTTCCTTTATTACCTCTTATTTATTTTACCCCAAATTTGTTCCCACTACCGCACCTTGAGTTGGAGTCTTTAATCTCGTTATATGCAAATATAATGACGATAAAGTCCATTCTATTCTTCTATTATATTCTACCTGCCTAACCTAATAGGGGCATCACCAAAATCTGCGGTCCTCTCCAAGGTTTCTCATAGCCATTTACATTGAACCCACTGGGTTGTGAGTTTTTCCTTACCCTTATGTGGGCTCTGAACCGAGGATGTTGTTGTGGCTTGTGCAGCCCTTTGAGACACTTGTGATTTAGGGCTACATACATAAACATTGATTGATTGATTGATTGCTTAAAGACAGTGGTCCCCAAACTATGCGACCCTTCCAAAATCCGGTCCCACGAAACGTCTGAAGTTAAAAAAAAAAAAAATCCATCCATCCATTTTCTACTGCTTATTCCCTTTGGGGTTGCCGGGGGCGTTGGTACCTATCTCAGCTACAATCAGGCGGAAGGTTTTACACCCTGGACAAGTCGCCACCTCATCGCAGGGCCAACACAGACAGACAACATTCATACTCACAATCACACACTAGGGCCAGTTTAGTGTTAAAAATATATATATTTATATACATATATAACGTGTATGTGTGTATAAACAGTAGCGATCAAAAGTTTACAAACCCTTGTAAAGAACATAAAGTCACAGCTTTCTTGAGTTTCCAATCATTTCTACAAATCTTATTTTTTTGTGATAAAGTGATTGGAGCACATACTTGTTGGTCACAAAAAAACATTCACGAAGTTTGGTTCTTTTATGAATTTATTATGGGTCTACTGAAAATGTGAGAAAATCTGCTCGGACGAAAGTATACATACAGCAATGTTCATATTTGCTTACATGTCCCTTGGCAAGTTTCACTGCTATAAAGCGCTTTTGGTAGCCATCCACAAGCTTGTGGTTGAATTTTTGACCACACTTCTTGACAAAATTGGTGCGGTTTAGCTAAATGTGTTGGTTTTCTGACTTGGACTTGTTTCTTCAGCATTGTCCACACGTTTAAGTCAGGATTTTGGGATGGCCATTCTAAAACCTTAATTCTAGCCTAATATAGCCATTCCTTTACCACTTTTAAAGTGTGTTTGGGGTCATTGTCCTGTTGGAACACCCAACTGCGCCCAGGACCCAACCTCTGGACTGATGAATTTAAGTTGTCCTGAAGAATTTGGAGGTAATCCTCCTTTTTCATTGTCCCATTTACTCTCTGTAAAGCACCAGTTCCATTGGCAGCAAAACAGACCCAAAGCATAATACTACCACCACCATGCTTGACGGTAGGTAGGGATGGTGTTCCTGGGATAAATATATATATTTATATATAAAATAATTAATAATTATTTATTAATATTTATTGGGGCTTCACGGTGGGCGAGGGGTTAGCGCGCCTGCCTCACAATACGAAGGTCCTGAGTAGTCCTAGGTTCAATACCGGGCTCGGGATCTTTCTGTGTGGAGTTTGCATGTTCTCCCCGTGAATGCGTGGGTTCCCTCCGGGTACTCCGGCTTCCTCCCACCTCCAAAGACATGCACCTGGGGATAGGTTGATTGGCAACACTAAATTGGCCCTAGTGTGTGAATGTTGTCTGTCTATCTGTGTTGACCCTGCGATGAGCTGGCGACTTGTCCAGGTTTGTACACCGCCTTCCGCCCGATTGTAGCTGAGATAGGCGCCAGCGCCCCCCGCAACCCCAAAAGGAAATAAGCAGTAAAAAATGGATGGATGGATGTTTTGTTTCTTAATAAATCAATTTTCCTACCTGCACGCTGTGTCCGAAGCCCGACTGCAACCTTGGGAGAACGAAACCCGCATCACCATGCGACCAACGCGTCACAGCTTTTAAATGGGCGAGTCCTTTAATTCAGTGGTTCTCCAATAGGGGTATGCGTACCCCTGGAGGTACTTCAAGGTATGCCAAGGGGTATTTGAGATTTTTTAAAAATATTCTAAAACTAGCAAGAATTCAAAAATCCTTCATAAATATATTTATTGAATAATACTTCGACAAAATATGAATGTAAGTTCATAAACTGTGAAAAAATATGCAACAAGGCAATATTCAGTGTTGATAGCCAGATTTTTTGTGGACATGTTCCATAAATATTGATGCTAAAGATACATTTTTTTGTGAAGAAATGTTTAGAATTAAGTTGATGAATCCAGATGGCTCTCTATTACAATCCCCAAAGAGGGCACTTTAAAGGCTTACTGAAATGAGATTTTCTTATTTAAACGGGGATAGCAGGTCCGTTCTATGTGTCATACTCGATCATTTCGCGATATTGCCCTATTTTTGCTGAAAGGATTTAGTAGAGAACATCCACGATAAAGTTCGCAACTGGAGAAAAGCCCTGCCTTTACCGGAAGTCTCAGACGATGACGTCACATGTTGATGGCTCCTCACATATTCACATTGTTTTTAATGGGAGCCTCCAACAAAAAGAGCTATTCAGACCGAGAAAACGACAATTTCCCCATTAATTTGAGCGAGGATGAAAGATTTGTGTTTGAGGATATTGATAGCGACGGACTAGAAGAAAAAAAAAAAGAATTGCAATCGCGTTGCATTGAGACGGATTCATATGTTTTTAGACACATTTACTAGGATAATTCTGGGAAATCCCTTATCTTTCTATTGTGTTGCTAGTGTTTTAGTGAGTTTAACAGTACCTGATAGTCGGAGGTGTACGTCCACGGCCGCGTGTTGACGTGCAGTGTCTCTGGGAAGTCGATGGCAGCTGTATGGACGGCACAAGCTCAGCTGATATCCAGTAAGTGGCGACTTTTTAACCACAATTTTCTCACCGAAACCTGCTGGTTGACATGTGGTTGGGATCCATGTCCGCTGTGATCCATAGTAAAGTTTCAACTCCGTGAATTTTAAACAAGGGAATCACCGTGCGTTTGTGTGGCTAAAGGCTAAAGCTTCCCAACTCCGTCTTTCTACTTTGACTTCTCCAATATTAATTGAACAAATTGCAAAAGATTCAGCAACACAGATGTCTAAAATACTGTGTAATTATGCCGTTAAAGCAGATGACTTTTAGCTGTGTGTGTGTGCAGCGCTCATATTCATAACAGCCCGTGACGTCACGCGTACACGTCATCATTACGTGACCTTTTCAAGAAAAAAGTCCCGGGAAATTTAAAATTGCAATTTAGTAAACTAAAAAGGCCGACTATCAGACTGCGTGGTGGGTAGTAGTGGGTTTCAGTAGGCCTTTAAGTTGATGATTACTTCTATGTGTAGAAATCTTTATTTATAATTGAATCACTTGTTTATTTTTCAACAAGTTTTTAGTTATTTTTATATCTGTTTTTCCCAAATAGTTCAAGAAAGACCACTACAAATGAGCAATAATTTGCACTGTTATACAATTTAATAAATCAGAAACTGATGTATTTTATTTCTTTAGCTGTTTTTTTCAACCAAAAACGCTTTGCTCTGATTAGGGGGTACTTGAATTTAAAAAAATTTTCACAGGGGGTACATGACTGAAAAAAGGTAAAGAACCACTGCTTTAATCAGTCGTATTTTTCACACATTCTCAAAGAGTATCGAAACCATGTACTGCTTGCCTGTGTATCGGCTGGGGACATCTCTGCGCTGCTGATCCGCCTCCGCTTGGGATGGTTTCCTGCTGGCTCCGCTGTGAAGGGGACTCTCGCTGCTGTGTTGGATCCGCTTTGGACTGGACTCTCGCGACTGTGTTGGATCCATTATGGATTGAACTTTCACAGTATCATTTTAGACCCGCTCGACATCCATTGCTTTCCTCCTCTCCAAGGTTCTCATAGTCATCATTGTCACCGACGTCCCACTGGGTGTGAGTTTTCCTTGCCCTTATGTGGGCCTACCGAGGATGTCGTAGTGGTTTGTGCAGCCCTTTGAGACACTAGTGATTTAGGGCTATATCAGTAAACATTGATTGATTGATTGATTGAAACAAATACGAGAATTTACTCTATTTCTCATATCTTTCATGTTCCCGTTTACTGGGGACTCATAGAGGTTGAGTGTGAGCTATAAATAATTAATTGGGACAGCTTTGATCCACTTTACAAATGTAAAAACTGCAAAAAAACACACACAAAAACCCCCCACATTAAACATGACAGTACCGGTACAATAATACTCATACTAATCTATTTCAGTTCCACATCATTGTCAAACACTTGTCCCGAAAAGCTTTATGATCATGTTTTGGCATCTTTTCTTCTGAATGCCGGCATCTATTTTGAGGGAAGGAATTTTTTTTTGTTCTCGCTCAACCCGTGTTTGCGGCGTCTCCATCAAAGGCGTTAGTGAGACCTAGAATTGAAAGACGACATTTGAATTTCAAACGCCCGACAGAACACGGAGCTTCTGTCAGCAGACAAAAAAAAAAAAGGTCCTCTTGACAAAAGATGCCTTCAGAATGAATCGTCCGGGCTGAAAAGCCTCCTGGATACTGCTTCCTCAGGCCCGGGAGGCGGTCGACTCTTATTTGGACCACACGTGATTTTTTTTAATGGCGACGCAAAGTCATCTTGTTGACATTGCCCTCTCTAGTCAGGCACCACTAATGCGACTCCGCTTCCACTTTTGCTTACTTTGATTTACGTGCTCATATATCTCCATGGAGACCATCTTAAGGGCTGTTGAAGGCTGCACAATAAATGATGCCATTAAAGAGAATTTATGTCTACTTAGCATCATCAGACCATGTTGGGCGGGACACCTGCTTGTTGGGAGCGGTGTCTCGATAAAACATGTTTCACTTCGATAACGATGTTGGAGCATTAACGTATTTTTCAGACCATAGAATGCAGCGGATTATCAATCCAATCCACTTTATTTGTATAGCACATAAATGTTTCCAAAGTGCTGCACAGCGATATTAAAAACAATATTCAAATATACTTAGCTCCACCAATGACTGAATAAAAAATAAAACCAATGTAAAAAAAATAATAATAGGATTAAAAACGATCTTAAAGGGGAACATTATCACCAGACCTATGCAAGCGTCAATATATACCTTGATGGTGCAGAAAAAAGACCATATATTTTTTTAACCGATTTCCGAACTCTAAATGGGTGAATTTTGGCGAATTAAACGCCTTTCTGTATTTATCTCTCTTTTTGCGATGACGTCACAACGTAACGTCACCGAGGTAATACAGCCGCCATTTTCATTTTCAACACATAACTCCGCTCTGTTGTTTTCCGTTTTTTCGACTGTTTTTTGGAACCTTGGAGACATCATGCCTCGTCGGTGTGTTGTCGGAGGGTGTAACAACACTAACAGGGAGGGATTCAAGTTGCACCACTGGCCCGAAGATGCCAAAGTGTCTGCCGCCAGACCCCCATTGAATGTGCCGGAGTGTCTCCACATTTTACCGGCGATGACAGACATGGCACAGAGAAGTATGGATAACCTGCAGATGCATTTGCAACGATAAAGTCAACGAATTCACAAAGGTGAGTTTTGTTGATATTGACTTATGAGCTGATCAGACATATTTGGTTGCGGCGTGACTGCCAGCTAATCGATGCCAACATGCTACGCTAATCGATGCTAACATGCTACGCTAATCGACGCCATCATGCTATTTACCGGCGATGACAGACATGGTACAGATATGTATGGATAACCTGCAGATGCATTTGCAACGATAAATTCAACGAAATCACAAAGGTGAGTTTTGTTGATGTTGACTTATGTGCAAATCAGACATACTTGGTCGCGGCCTGACTGCCAGCTAATCGATGCTAACATGCTATATACCGGCGTTGCTGAAGCAGACATGGCACAGAGATGTACGGATAACCTGCAGATGCATTTGCAACAATATTACGTTTACTTCCACCCACATTTAATGTGAAAAAAACACTTACCAATCGACGGATTTAAGTTGCTCCAGTGTCATAAGATACAAAAGTCCTGATCGTTTGGTCCGCACATTTTACCGGCGATGCTAACGCAGCTATTCGGCCATGCTATGGCTATGAATAGCGTCAATAGCTATTCGCTCAATAGCTTCAGTTTCTTGGTGAGAAATTTGTGGTAAAAAGTCGCCTCTTACCGGAGATCAGCGGAGCTTCTGTCCTGCTGCAGCTTTGTGACGTTTCTCAGAGACTAGCGTCAACACACCCGTGGACACACCCCTCTGACTTTCAGGTACTATTTAACTCACTAAAAGACTAGCAACACAATAGAAAGATAAGGAATTTCCTAGAATTATCCTAGTAAATGTGTCTCAAAACATCTGAATCGCTCCCAATGCAATCGCCTTTATTTTTTGTTTTTTTTCTAGTCCTTCACTCCAAATTTCCTCATCCACGAATCTTTCATCCTCCCTCAAATTAATGGGGGAATTGTCGCTTTCTCGGTCTGAATAGCTCTTGCTGCTGGAGGCTCACATTATAAACAATATGAGGACGTGAGGAGCCCTCACACCGGTGACGTCATCGTCTGCGACTTCCGGTAAAGGCAAGGCTTTTTTATTAGCGACCAAAAGTTGAGAACTTTATCGTCGATGTTCTCTACTAAATCCTTTCAGCAAAAATATGGCAATATCGCGAAATGATCAAGTATGACACATAGAATGGACCTGCTATCCCCATTTAAATAAGAAAATCTCATTTCAGTAGGCCTTTAAAGTCCCATTGAATAGTTATTATACTGTAAGTCGGTGAACAGCAGTTAATTGTATCAGACTATAAAGCAACCAAAAGAAGTGTCCTATACCCCCAAGTGAGGCGACGGCATTGATTATCCTTGAATTTACTTTGCAGGACTGCGATGCAGTGATCGCTCTCTCGGTTTCACAGCCATGTCCTTGCATCCCACCGTCATGTACAGTAGACTGTACAGTATGACTTATGACAAAACATATTAGAAAAAAAATAACTACAGACGTGCAGAATTTCAAGAGATCTGTATACCATCTGCCATCATTCAGAAGAGCAGCATGGAGGCTAAATAATTGCAACAACACAAGTCCTTGGTTGTGCTGCGGGTTCATATGACCTTGACAATAATTGCTTTCCAGGACTCAAAATTGTTTTTCGATGGAGAGGGAGGCGGATCAGACCCGCTGTTTCTAAAAAGGAGTAGTTTCTCCGTCCTGCACTAGAAAAAAAAAAACAACAACCTTTGAAAATCAACAGAAAATGCAATCAATACTGGTTAAAGCCAAAAGAAGATAAGCAAAACAATCTGCCACCATAGGGATGCATGATTAATTCATTACGACTGTGGTAATAAAAAAAACAATTAAGTGGATTTTCCTCTCTTGTCATGTCTGGCGATGCAAATATTTTGATACCGATACTTTTCAATAATTTCCTAAATAAAGGAGACAACTATAAATTGTCATTATTGGTTTTATTTTAGCAGATCTTATAATACAATAAATATGTGCTTCTAATTGCATTAAAAAAACTATTTTAATTTTCAATAAGATGGTAAACATATTAGACAATTTCTCTTTTAGTAGTAAAATAGCAAACTTTTCTAGTTTGGCGGCCGGTGTATGCAGTAACCCAGTGGTTCTCAACCTTTTTTCAGTGATGCACCCCCTGTGAACATGTTTTTAATTCAAGTACCCCCTAATCAGAGCAAAGCATTTTTGGTTGAAAAAAAGAGACAAAGAAGTAAAATACAGCACTATGTCATCAGTTTCTGATTTATTAAATTGTATAACAGTGCAAAATATTGTTTATTTGTAGGGTCTTTTTTGAACTAGTTTGAAAAAAAGATATAACTAAAAACTTGTTGAAAAATAAATAATTGATTCAATTATAAATAAAAGTTCCTACACATAGAGGTAATCATCAACTTAAAGTGTCCTCTTTGGGGATTGTAAAAGATTCATCAACTTAATTCTAAACATTTCTTCACAAAAAAATAAATCTTTAACATCAATATTTATGGAACATGTCCACAAAAAATCTAGCTGTCAACACTGAATATTGCATTGTTGTATTTCTTTTCACAGTTTATGAACTTCATATTTTTTTGAAGTATTATTCAATAAATATATTTATAAAGGATTTTTGAATTGTTGCTATTTTTAGAATATTTCTAAAAAAAAATCTCACGTACCCCTTGGCATACCTTCAAGTACCCCCAGGGGTACGCGTACCCCCATTTGAGAACCACTGCAGTAACATATTGTGTCATTTCTCATTCTATTATTTTGTCTAAATCAGAGATGTCAAACGTACGGCTCGTGAGCGGGATCAGGCTTGCAAACATGAGTTTGCTAAGTATAAAATTGAGTCCGAGGAACTGCTGATCCAAATGTGTCCACTGGGTGTCGCAATAGCAACTCTGTTGGGCAAGCAAATGCTTGATAGAGGGGCTAAGCAAGAAGTACGCATGTGGCTGTGCTAACGCTTTGATTGATTGATTGAAACTTTTATTAGTAGATTGCAAAGTACAGTACATATTCCGAACAATTGACCACTAAATGTTAACACCCGAATACTTTTTTCAACTAGTTTAAGTCGGGGTCCACGTTAATCAATTCATGTGTGACTGAGCTCCTCTCCTCGAACTAATGAAACGCAAAACCTGTAGTTTTAGGTCTTGTTCTTCAATGCTCCTAAATGTCTAAAATGAGAAAAGTGAGTGTAACTCAACTATATTCAACAGTTTCTACTTCCGCGTGTGTAGTTTGTTGAGTTGGCACAGGATTAGTACCTGGATATGAAAAATTTGCCATCTAGAAGTGATTGATTGATTGAAACTTTAATTAGTAGAATTGTACACATTCCGTACAATTGACCACTAAATGGTAACACCCTCGAATAAGTTTATCAACTTAAGTTGGGGTCCACTTTTATTTATTTTATCCAATCCCAGATAGACTGTGACTTCATATTTATTGGCTTTGTAGATACACTGAGACAAAGACTAAGTTCATTGTGTTTTTCAAACTGAATTTTTTTTTTCTATAGAATTTGAAGTGTTTTGTAGTCAGGATTATTTGTGATCTGTACATTTTCTGAATTCCCCCCCCCCCCAAAAAAAACAATCTCAAATAGTCTTTGTTTTTAAGTTATCATGCCATGATTTTACCATAGATTTTCCTCCATGTGGCCCCTGAGCTAAAAATGAGTTTGACACCTGTGTAATAGGTGAATGCTAAGGGCATACGGCTTTAAATTTTAAATTGCCTACTCAATGGCCTAGTGGTTAGAGTGTCCACCCTGAGATTGGTAGGTTGGGAGTTCAAACCCGGGCCGAGTCACACCAAACACTATAAAATAATGGGACCCAGCATCAAGTGTTGGAATTGGGGGTTAAATTACCATAAATGACTCCCGGGCGCGGCACCCCTGCTGCCCACTGCTCCCCTCACCTCCCAGGGGGTGATCAAGGGGATGGGTTAAATGCAGAGGGCAAATTTCACCACACCTAGTGTGTGTGTGACAATCATTGGTACTTTAACTTTAACTTAACTTAACTTGCTGATGCCTGTAGAAACATACTTGCCAACCCTCCCGGATTTTCCGGGAGACTCCCGAAATTCAGCGCCTCTCCCGAAATTCAGGCAGACCCGAGTGACGTGTCGACAGCCTGCTTTCACGTCCGCTTTCCCACAACAGCATGTGTGCTCAATGACGTTATATCCGTAGAAAGATCGAGGGCGAGTTCTTAGTTTATGTGGGTTTGTTGTTAGGCAGTTTCATTAACGTCTTCCCAGCGCGGTAACAACACACAACAACAGCAGTCCGTTTTCGTCTACAGTAAAGCAGTTTGTCTGCCGTGAACAGCAACGTTGTGACACTCTTAAACAGGACAATACTGCCATCTACTGTACATGCATGTGGTTAGAAATACAAGGATGGGCAATTCAACCCATCCATCCATCCATCCATCATCTTCCGCTTATCCGAGGTCGGGTCGCGGGGGCAGCAGCCTAAGCAGGGAAGCCCAGACTTCCCTATCTCCAGCCACTTCGTCTAGCTCTTCCCGGGGGATCCCGAGGCGTTCCCAGGCCAGCCGGGAGACATAGTCTTTCCAACGGTTCCTGGGTCTTCCCCGTGGCCTCCTACCAGCTGGACGTGCCCTAAACACATCCCTAGGGAGGCGTTCGGGTGGCATCCTGACCAGATGCCCGAACCACCTCATCTGGCTCCTCTCGATGTGGAGGAGCAGCGGCTTTACGTTGAGCTCCTCCCGGATGGCAGAGCTTCTCACCCTATCTCTAAGGGAGAGCCCCGCCACCCGGCGGAGGAAACTCATTTCGGCCGCTTGTACCCGTGATCTTATCCTTTCGGTCATGACCCAAAGCTCATGACCATAGGTGAGGATGGGAACGTAGATCGACCGGTAAATTGAGAGCTTTGCCTTCCGGCTCAGCTCCTTCTTCACCACAACGGATCGATACAACGTCCGCATTACTGAAGACGCCGCACCGATCCGCCTGTCGATCTCACGATCCACTCTTCCCCCACTCGTGAACAAGACTCCTAGGTACTTGAACTCCTCCACTTGGGGCAGGGTCTCCTCCCCAACCCGGAGATGGCACTCCACCCTTTTCCGGGCGAGAACCATGGACTCGGACTTGGAGGTGCTGATTCTCATTCCAGTCGCTTCACACTCGGCTGCGAACCGATCCAGTGAGAGCTGAAGATCCCGGCCAGATGAAGCCATCAAGACTACATCATCTGCAAAAAGCAGAGACCTAATCCCGTGGCCACCAAACCGGAACCCCTCAACGCCTTGACTGCGCCTAGAAATTCTGTCCATAAAAGTTATGAACAGAATCGGTGACAAAGGACAGCCTTGGCGGAGTCCAACCTTCACTGGAAACGTGTCCGACTTACTGCCAGCAATGCGGACCAAGCTCTGACACTGATCATACAGGGAGCGGACTGCCACAATAAGACATTCCGATTCAACCCTTAACTCAACAATGAGTAGATGAGTGTTATGTGTGTGTAAATGTGTAGATAAATGAACACTGAAATTCAAGTATTTATTTTATTTATATATACATATATATATATATATAGCTAGAAATACTTGTCAAAGTCAAGTATTTCTTATATATATATATATATATATATATATAAATAATATACTGTATATGTATATATGTACTGTATATTTATATATATATATATACTGTATATATATATATATATATACATATATATATATATATATATATGAATTACTTGACTTGGTGAATCTAGCTGTAAATATACTCCTCCCCTACCTCTCTTTGTTTATAATGTCTATTTTCTGCTGAATCTACACTCTAGTTTATGCTGCAGCTGTTACATACTGTCTACTGTAATATTGTACATGGTAATTGGGATTTTTAAAAATAATATATAAAAATATATCAGTATATATAATATACTGTATATGTAAAATGTACATATGTTATATTGCTACTATTGTATAGTTTATGCTGTACTTGCATTATCCTTTCCATCTTTTGTAAATGAGCTACTGTGTGGAACAATTTCCCTTGTGGATCAATATAGTTTGTCTAAGTCTAAGGAAGCGGGTATCGAACCTGGAACCCTGAAGTTGCTGAGGCGGCGTGGCTCGGTGGTAGGCCCTTAATGCGCAGTTCCGATCCCACACTCACAGCCAGATGGATATGCTTGATTAAAAACAACAACAAAAACACAACCCCCAAACAAAACGTTCGATTTTGTCAGTTTATCGCTCGTTTCTAGCTTGTTTTACGAAGGTAATCCACTCGTGTCGTCTTTCGGATTTTTGGAAACGCGGTAAAACACTCTCCCCTTCCTGTCTCCTGGATTGTTGAAGCATCCTGGTACACCGTAACTTTAAACAACACAGACAAACTTTCTCAAACTATATTTTTCCTGTGTTTTTATTTTGCATGACGTCATCTCTCGGAGTTCTGTAGCAGTACATTTAAAGACCTACTGAAACCCACTACTACCGACCACGCAGTCTGATAGTTTATACATCAATGATGAAATATTAACATTGCAACACATGCCAATACGGCCTTTTTAGTTTACTAAATTGCAATTTTAAATTTCCCGCGAAGTGTCGTGTTGAAAACGTCGCGGTATGATGACTCGTATGATGACGCGTGCGTTTGAAGTCTCGGGTTGTAGTGGATATTATTTTCCAGCCCGATCCAAGCTATAAGTAGTCTGCTTTAATCGCATAATTAAACAGTATTCTGGACATCTGTGTTGCTGAATCTTTTGCAATTTGTTCAATTAATAATGGAGACGTCAAAGTAGAAAGATGGAGGTGAGAAGCTTTTAGCCTTTAGCCACACAAACACACGGTGTTTCCTTGTTTAAAATTCCCGGAGGTGAAGCTTTACTATGGATCAGAGCGGTCAAGCGAACATGGATCCCGACTACATGTCAACCGGCAGTTTTCGGTGAGAAAATTGTGGTAATAAGTCGGCTCTTACCGGAGATCAGCGGAGCTTCGGTCCTGCTGCAGCTGCGTGACTTCCCTCAGAGACTCTGGCGTCAACACACCCGTGGCCACACCCCTCCGACTTTCAGGTACTATTTAACTCACTAAAACTCTAGCAACACAATAGGCAGATAAGGGATTTTCCAGTATTATCCTAGAAAATGTGTCTAAAAACATCTGAACAATCGCCTTTTTTCCTTCAAGTCCTTCACTCTAAATTTCCTCATCCACAAATCTTTCATCTTCGCTCAAATTAATGGGGAAATTGTCGCTTTCTTGGTCCGAATGGCTCTAGCTGCTGCTGGCTATGATTGTAAACAATGTGAGGATGTGAGGAGCCCTACAACCCGTGACATCACGCGCACATCGTCTGCTACTTCCGATAAAGGCAAGGCTTGTTTATTGTGACCAAAAATTGAGAACTTTATCGTCGATGTTCTCTTCTAAATCCTTTCAGCAAAAATATGGCAATATCCCGAAATGATCAAGTATGACACATAGAATGGACCTGCTATCCCCGTTTAAATAAGAAAATCTCATTTCAGTAGGCCTTTGAATATCCTGTGGCAAACTCTGCCTCTGCCTGGACTCACATTTTGATTATTCTTTGATAATTGCTGTGCAGAGGCTGACATAGTGTAGAAGCTCAAGTTTTCAAGTCTCAATCAACATTTGGGTTGTTTTTTTTAACACCTAGCTATCACTTCAACATGAATAAATGTAAAACGTGTGCGCTCGTCCAACCATAAATCCCATAACGTTATAACCAATCAGCAGTGTGGTGCATTCGGAACAAAAAGTCATGTTGAAATCAGGGTTTTAAAAATAAGCTGAAAGATTTTATTTAATTTGCTCCTCAATAAACAACATATTTGTGTGTAAACCACAAGAAGCAAGTGATTGTAAACATTCTAGCAAGGGTAAGAAATATCAAAGAAATGTAGAAAGCCTTAGATTACATCAATTCACCTAATTTGGAACATTCATGTTTCTATTGCTGGTTTACAGTAGTTGCTTTGCAAAGTCTAAATCAAACATGATTATCAATGTACAAAAAAAGTAAAGGAAATCGTTGATACAACATTACATGAAAACCCCTAACGTTGTTCGATAGTATATAAAGTCTAGACATACTTTCTCAGCTTACATTTGCATTGTTGGACAAGTCAGTGTATATATTTCAGTGCACAACAGTGAAACTGCTTTACAAGAGAAAGATAGCTTCCTAACACTCCTGCTAGGGAAAACGAGTTAGAAAGTGTGTGAATTAGCACATGTCTACTGAAACTGTGACAATACTCATGCTGTGTTCTCATAACCTGGACTAAAAATAAAACAGAGTGTCTACTTTATTCAGTAAGACAAAGAAAGCTGCCAGTGCCCGTCATTAAAAGACATGGTTTCAAAAGGCAATGTGTAGAACTAAGGAACAGAACTGTTTTAGAAAACAAATCAAGTACGAAAAAAGATAAGGTAGTTTACTTTTACATGCACATATACCCTATGTGCTTTGACCAATGTCTGTCGGCAAAAGGAGTGGTCGCTCTCACCACATATAGTAGCTGCGTGTGGTGTCCACCTGGCTGGGTTTGCTCTCAGAAGAGCCTTCTTTCTCTTTCTCATTGTCCGCTTCCCACAGGTTGATAAGCGGAGGGTACAGTTCGTTTAGGGGTATTGAGGAGGTTTTCTGCATGTACTTTTTTAGGGAATGATGGTAGTTTTTCCTTTTCCACCTTTTGGCAATGTACACGCACAAAGACGCCAGGCTGATGATCGTGAACATCGTCCCCATGACTGCCGCCAGAGCGTTGTTGGTCACTTGGTCGGATACCTCGACAGCAAAGGTGGTTGGTTTTGTCGTCACGTTCACGCACGATTTCTGGGTTTGTTGGTGGATATTAGAGACGGTGAGGCAAACCTCGTACTCTGTTGCCGGTTGCAAATGTGTCAGGTTGTACTCGTGTACATCCACAGGTACTTTAGCGGTATATGTGATATGTGGGTTGTCTATTTTCATGGTGGCAGATGACCACTTAAGGTTGGAGGTCATCACATTCGAGTTTACCTTCCAGGAGACGAGAATTGAGTGGGACTCTGCCTGTTTGACATAAATTTTCATAAGCTGAGTGCTGTCCAACAGAGTGCCGTTCACCCGTATGGCTGTCACTCTCGTGTCGGCGCCTTCTGAATTCTGAGCCACGCAGGTGTACCTGCCGGAGTCCTCAACTTGAATATGAGAAATCCTTAAGGTACCTTCACTGCTGAGGCTGTACCTATCAGATTGCGTGCCGATCATGACCTTGTTCCCTGTCGGTGTCACCCAATAGATTTCTGGTCCAGGCTGGGACATGGCTCTGCAATCCAAGTCTATAGTCGTACCAATGTCTATGTTGAAGTGACTGGGAAAGGTATCATGGCTGATCATTGGCAAGCACTGGTTTGCAAAGTTCTTCTGCAGAACATCCTGCACATGCCTACCCCTCACCTCTGTTGGCATGGCACAAAACATGGATAAAGGCTCCATGAGACGAACTGTAGTCTTGTTGATGGCCATCCACTGAATCACGCAATCACAACGAAAAGGGTTGCTGTGGATGCTGATCTCACGCAAGTTGGGGAGAGAAGCCACAGTGGTCTGATAGAGGGCATTCAGGGCATTATTGTTCAGCATTAAACTTTCCAAGGCTGGGACATCATGGAAGGCGTGACTGTTGATAAAGGAAAACTTGGGATTGTTTGTCGCCTCCAGTTTAGTGAGCTCAGGAAGATTATCCAGAGCGTAGCGGTCCATAGAAACCAGTTCACCCATGTTGTTTATACCCAGCTCTTTTAGCCTTAGCATGTTCTTGAAATCTCCTTCCTGAATCTTGTGCACTGGGTTCTTGTTTAAATCCAAGAACTTGAGGTTAGGTAGTTGTTGAAGGGCTTTTTGAGGAATTCTAACCAGCTTATTATCATAGAAAGAGAGGCTTTCAAGGTTGTCTAGTCCCACAAAGGCATTTCCAGGAATTTCTGTCAAATCCATCCCAGCCAGGACCAGGCTTCTTAGATTACCCAGGGGCTTGAAGTTAAAATCTGTAATTCCACTAATAGGATTTTCCCCAATCATGAGGATCTCTAGATTGGGCGTTGTTTTAAACCACTGGCTGTTGATGGTCTGAAGCTTGTTGGAGTTTAGGTGAAGCCTCAGCAAATTGTGGAGTCCAGAGAAAGCTTTTGCAGAAATAGTATTAATCTGATTGTGGTTAATATAGAGTTCTTGTAGATTGTTGAGGTCTTGCAGACAGTAATCAGGCATTTCTGTGATCTGATTCTCTTCTAAATGCAGTGTGGTGAGCTGGGACATATTGATGAGGCCAACATCTTGAATGCTACTAAAATTATTCTGGGATAGGTCAAGCTCAGTTAAATTGAAAAGCTGCTCCAGTTCCTCGCTGGTCCTTCCGATGTAGTTACTTTGCAGAAGAAGAACTTGAGTATCACTCGAGAGGTTCCCTGGGATGCGTGTCAAATGCAGGTCATTGCAGTCTACAGTGATAGCTTCTCTGTATGTTGATTGTGGGGTGAACCAAGGCCGGATCTCACACACACAAAGCTGGGGGCAATCATTGCTTTGGATAAAGGATATCCTTGTTGATACCACAATCAGTACAGCCAACATCTGGCCTGGACCAAAGCAACCTAACCTCCATCCAGCCATGCTGCGGAAGGACGGTTTAAGGGGCAGATGACTTCGGGAAAGGGGACCTAACAGTCATCAACCAGATCTTTTCCTGGATCCTGAGTTGAGTGTAAGTACTGGAAGCTGAAGCCAGATGAAGAGAAGGATTATGTAGCAGAATAATCTGAAAAAGAAAAGACAAATGCATGTCATTATAGAACATTGTGTCAAGCACAATGTGGTGATTTTGCTTCAATTACACATTGAATGGATAGGCAAGCATATAATGTGTAAATCAGTAAATCATAACATATAATTAGGTACCAAAGAGAACAATTACTTTCCCTGTTTCCTTGTGAGTTATATGCAGCATCAACAGTTTTGGAACTGCAAGTTAGCTCATTACGACGCAAGCACAAAACACTGCTGTGAACCACTTGGAAAATGGATAACATTCCTTGGAGAGCTTTCATCATACAGACTTGATCATTAACTTCTCGAACATCATTAAACCAAACAAGGCATTACTGTGAACCACAATGAAGAGATGCACATCCATGATTTTTAATGCAAGAACTTCAGTGTCTGGAATTCAGGACAAAAAGTTTTTTAGCAGAAAACAGTTGTTACAGAAGTAACATTTTTAAAACCTTCCACGAATCTAACTCAGACTCAATAGTTCACGATGAGATTAGGACTTCAAATACTACATAGAATGTCAGGTAGTTGGCACAAATTGTCTGATGTGTAATACAAATTTAAAATGAAGCTGTAGGTAATTGGAATCTAATAACTCGGATCTGGGAAGTACAAACCCCGTTTCCATATGAGTTGGGAAATTCTGTTAGGGGTATATATAAACGGAATGCAATGATTTGCAAATCATTTTCAACCCATATTCAGTTGAATGCACTACATGGACAAGATATTTGATGATCAAACTTATAACTATATATTTTTTTGTGCAAATGATATTTAACTTAGAATTTAATGGCTGCAACACATGCCAAAGTAGTTGGGAAAGGGCATGTTCACCACGGTGTTACATCACCTTTTATTTTAACAACACTCAATAAATGTTTAGGAACTGAGGAAACTAATTGTTGAAGCTTTGAAAGTGGAATTTTTTCCCATTCTTGTTTTATGTAGAGCTTCAGTCATTCAGCAGTCAGGGATCTCCGCTGTCGTATTTTACGCTTCATAATGCGCCACACATTTTTGATGGGAGACAGGTCTGGACTGCAGGCGGGCCAGAAAAGTACTTGCACTCTTTTTTTACGAAGCCACGCTGTCGTAACACGTGATGAATGTGACTTGGCATTGTCTTACTGAAATAAGCAGGGGCGTCCATAAAAAAGACGGCGCTTAGATGGCAGCAGATGTTTTTCCGAAACCTGAATGTACCTTTCAGCAATAATGGTGCCTTCACAGATGTGTAAGTTACCCATGCCTTGGGCACTAACTAATGCACCCCCATACCATCACAGATGCTGGCTTTTGAACTTCAAAAAGAACACTTTTCTACTTTGCATCAGTCCATCTTAGATGATCTCGGGCCCAGAGAAGTCGGCGGCGTTTCTGGATTTGATTGATAAATGGCTTTCGCTTTGCATAGTAAAGCTTTAACTTGCACTTACAGATGTGGCGACAATTTGTATTTAGTGACAGTGGTTTTCTGAAGTGTTCCTGAGCCCATGTGGTGATATCCTTTAGAGATCGATGTCAGTTTTTGATACAGTGCCGTCTGAGGGATCGAAGGTCACGATCATTCAATGTTGGTTTCCGGCCATGCCGCTTATGTGGAGTGATTTCTCCAGATTCTCTGAACCTTTTGATGATATTATGGACCGCAGATGTTGAAATCCCTAAATTTCTGGAAATTGCACTTTGAGAAACGTTGTTCTTAAACTGTTTGACTATTTACTCACGTAGTTGTGGACAAAGGGGTGTACCTCACCCCATCCTTTCCTGTGAAAGACTGAACATTTTTTGGGAAGCTGTTTTTATACCCAATCATGGCACCCACCTGTTCCCAATTAGCCTTTACACATGTGGGATGTTCCAAATAAGTGTTTGATGAGCATTCCTCAACTTTATCAGTATTTATTGCCACCTTTCCCAACTACTTTGTCACGTGTTGCTAGCATCAAATTCTAAAGTTAATGATTATTTGCAACAACAAAAAAATGTTTATCAGTTTGAACATCAAATATGTTGTCTTTGTAGCATATTCAACTGAATATGGGTTGAAAATGATTTGCAAATCATTGTATTCTGTTTATATTTCCATCTAACACAATTTCCCAACTCTTATGGAAACGGGGTTTGCAATTGGGAATTTGAAAAACCATCCCTTTACAGTAAAGAATGTTTAGTGTGAAATGTTTTCATAAAGTCCCACTTTATACTAAATCTCAAGCAAATATTTGTTTCCCCCAGGCAAACACTCAACAGACACACTATATATACAACAGCGTTATCCTTCCAAATTTCTAACAAACAGGATTAGTTTACCAGCACTTCATTAACAAATCCATGTGCTTGTATTAACAGGAGCAACACTTAAGAGATCCCATTACTCAATTAGGTTTATTTACTAAAGGAGGCAAAGCTTCACAGGCCCATGTCTCCATTGTCACGGCATTATGGTCAACATAATCAGCTAGACCATAATAGGCTTTACGACAACAGAGCTGACCAATTTGTCTGAATGGAACCTGCCTGGCAACAGCATAGAGAAGACAGGAGTGGCCACCTCCCATACTCGGGATTCCTTATGGCACTAAGTACAGGAGTGCCACTGGTGATGCAGGCATGTAGTGATCTGTTTTTCTTCAAGCTAAATGACTGTACAGGACATTATGATATCTAGTGTATTATTCTGGATTAGGCAAGTGTACATTGGTAGCTCAATTTAAGACAGTTTTGAGATAGGAGCTGAGACCTAATAGAATTGGAGCCGTGTTTGTTTCTATAAACACTGCAGCATGTGTGACGTCATGACATCATGTCTGCATGCGGGTCACATCGTGCTCCCTTTTGACATCGCAACTTTTTTGCAATGTGAACGACTATCTAAGAGCTACAACTGTATATAAGCCGCAACCTAGGGCTGGGCGATATTGCCTTTTTTTTAATATCACGATATATTTCTAGGTATTTTGCCTTAGCCTTGAATGAAGACTGGATACATATAATCACAGCAGTATGGTGATTCTGTGTCTACATTAAAACATTCTTGTTCATACTGCACTAATATACAATGGGGCAAAAAAGTATTTAGTCAGCCACCGATTATGCAAGTTCTCCCACTTAAAATGATGACAGAGGTCTGTCATTTTCATCATAGGTACACTTCAACTGTGAGAGACAGAATGTGAATAAAAATCCAGGAATTCACATTGTAGGAATTTTAAAGAATTTATTTGTAAATGAAAAACAGCACGGGGCTCATCGTCTGGCGGTGGTTCGGCTTCAAGCAGGAATATGTCGAATAGACAACTTTAATTTGTCATGTGTGGGGCACAAGTGTTGCTACCAAAAATAGCATTACTGCTAATATGTAGCATCATTTGAAAAGTCACCTGCCAATAACTTTAATAAATACAGTTTTGGTAAATTGACTTAGTTGTGATTTCCTTCTCTGCATGAAAGTTTAAAAGTAGCATACAGTGGGGCAAAAAAGTATTTAGTCAGCCACCGATTGTGCAAGTTCTCCCACTTAAAATGATGACAGAGGTCTGTAATTTTCATCATAGGTACACTTCAACTGTGAGAGACAGAATGTGAAAAAAAATCCAGGAATTCACATTGTAGGGATTTTTAATTATTTATTTGTAAATTATGGTGGTCAACCATTCAAAGCTCTCACTGATGGAAGGAGGTTTTGGCTCAAAATCTCACGATACATGGCCCCATTCATTCTTTCCTTAACACGGATCAATCGTCCTGTCCCCTTAGCAGAAAAACAGCCCCAAAGCATGATGTTTCCACCCCCATGCTTCACAGTAGGTATGGTGTTCTTGGGGTGCAACTCAGTATTCTTCTTCCTCCAAACACGACGAGTTGAGTTTATACCGAAATGGATACATGGATGATACAGCAGAGGATTGGGAGAATGTCATGTGGTCAGATGAAACCAAAATAGAACTTTTTGGTATAAATTCAACTCGTCATGTTTGGAGAAAGAAGAATACTGAGTTGCATCCCAGGAACACCATTCCTACTGTGAATCACAGGGGTGGAAACATCATGCTTTGGGGCTGTTTTTCTGCTAAGGGGACAGGACGATGGATCCGTGTTAAGGAAAGAATGAATGGGGCCATGTATCGTGAGATTTTGAGCCAAAACCTCCTTCCATCAGTGAGAGCTTTGAATGGTTGACCAAATACTTATTTTCCCCCATCATTTACAAATAAATTCTTTAAAATTCCTACAATGTGAATTCGTGGATTTTTTTTTCACATTCTGTCTCTCACAGTTGAAGTGTACCTATGATGAAAATTACAGACCTCTGTCATCATTTTAAGTGGGAGAACTTGCACAATCGGTGGCTGACTAAATACTTTTTTGCCCCACTGTATGCTACTTTTAAACTTTCATGCAGAGAAGGAAATCACAACTAAGTCAATTTACCAAAACTGTATTTATTAAAGTTATTAGCAGGTGACTTTTCAAATGATGCTACATATTAGCAGTAATGCTATTTTTGGTAGCAACACTTGTGCCCCACACATGACAAATTAAAGTTGTCTATTCGACATATTCCTGCTTGAAGCCGAACCACCGCCAGACGATGGGCCCCGTGCTGTTTTTCTTGGGAATTAATTCTTCCTTCATTTGTTACCAGATTCGCACCTTCTTTCTCTCGCAACAACCCGCTAGCATCACAGCTAACGTTAGCCACGCCGCTACCTCTCTGATGGGCGAGGGCGTGTACGTATGACGTAACAATATGTGACGTTTGTAAGAATGTGCGCCTGCTTGTCTGTGAGAAGGACACACAGGAAAGAGCAAGGAGAACCTGTAGTGTAATGCCCGCAGCTAAAAACAACTGCGTGAGAACGTTTACTCGAATATTACGATAGTCATTTTCTATATCGCACAGAGACAAACCCGCCATATATATCGTATATCGATATATCGCCCAGTTCTACCGCAACCACTAAATTTTAGAAGAGAAAAAACATTTTTCATGTATTAGCTGCACCGCAATATAAGCCGCAGATATATACCGTCTAGTACGTTGTGAAATAAGATATTTACATAAACTTTGTAAATATTTATTTTCGTGCCTTAATTGTTTCCAAAGGGTGCATGTAACATGGTGGTAAAACAGCTGATCAAACAAAACAAAGAGGTAATATGTCTTTATACATTCTTTGATATAAATAAGTGAAGTGAATTATATTCATATAGCGCTTTTCTCTAGTGACTCAAAGCGCTTTACATAGTGAAACCCAATATCTATGTTACATTTAAAGCAGTGTAGCACTGGGAACAGGTGGGTAAAGTGTCTTGCCCAAGGACACAACGGCAGTGACTAGGATGGCGCAAGCGGGAATCGAACCTGCAACCCTTAAGTTGCGGGCACGGCCGCTCTGCCAACCGAGCTATGCCGCCCCATATATAAGATGTTCTCCTTTTTTAATAAAGTTCAAGATGTTTATCAGGAGTCTTCTTCCTTGTGCTGTGTAGACAGTTTAAGTGTGAACAGTTTCTTAAAGTGGATCATTTTGGTACGATCTTTGCTTAATCCATTCCATAATTTAGTTTTATCTTAGAAAAATCCATAGACGTCTGGGTCAGGTGGTAATGCGCGGATGGTTTTCTCAAAATGCAGACGGAACTCCGGAAAGCGTGCAGGTAAGAATATGATTTATTCCTCATAGATCATATAACATACAAAAATACCGGATACGAACAAAGAGACGCGTGCCGATTGCACGGGGAGCAAAGGAACTAGCAAGCAATAGCTTAGCATATAAACCGGAATCAAGAGTAATAGAGATAAGAATTCATCAAACATAACTGTTGCGTAAAGCAAACAAGACAGCCAAACTGATTGTGGCGAAAAGCAGGAAATAAGTAGCTCTCTGATTAGTGCCCAAAAGCAGGGGAGCGTCCCGAACATTAATCAGAGGCAGGTGAAACTAGTCTGCAGTCATGGTAACCACAACACAAACCCAGGGGTGCTCAAAATAGAACTAAGGGAGTCAAACACGAAACAAAACATGATACGGGCAACGGATCATGAGAGTTCAATGCTCGGGCAAAACAGTAGTGGCTTATAGTAAACTGACCATACGTCCTCTTTTGCGGGACTGTACGGAGTGTCCGGGCGGGGTTTCTTAAATGCCTCTAATGTCCGGCATTTTGCTTCAAGATTGCGTGTATTTCTATGTTTATTTTTATAACAAAACAAATTGTGACGGTGTGGACACGCATCATTCGCGAGGACTAGGCAGAGAGCAAGGTAGTGGATTGATTGGCAATGAAGGCATACTTAGTCAACAACCATACAGGTCACACTGAAGGTGGCCATATAAAAAACTTTAACACTGTTCCAAATATGTGCCAGACTGTGAACCCACACCAAACAAGAATGACAAACACATTTCGGAAGAACATCAGCACCGTAACACAACATAAAGACAACAGAACAAATACCCAGAACCCCTTGCAACACTGACTCTTCCGGGATGCTACAATTGCATATTTTGTGTGTTTGCCATAAAAAACATAGGGTTGTTTGACAAAAAAAGGGCGGAAAACAACCACCAAAAAAACAACCAAAAAACTAAAACATTTTTAAATGAGGAATAGATCTAAAGTTGATGTATACTCCCGAGATTTAAGCGTTAAATATAAAATGTATGTATGCCCTGGCACACCATTACCATCATTTCATGACCGAAACAAAACACTTTTTACACTTTTATACTGAAATAAATACACCTACAACTTATCAAATAAAAAAAAATAGAAAAAAACTACCAGCAGTGGTCAAGTTTAGATCTGTGAAGGAAAGAAGAAAGTGAATAACTGAATACATTTCCATATGCATACAAATGTGTCTTCTTTTTACATCATTTCTTTTAATGGATTAAGTAACGTTTATGACAGCCTTTTTCCAAAACACAGCACCGTATTTTTCGGAGTATAAGTCGCTCCGGAGTATAAGTCGCACCTGCCGAAAATGCATAATAAAGAAGGAAAGAAACATGTATAAGTCGCACTGGAGTATAAGTCGCATTTTTGGGGGAAATTGATTTGATAAAACCCAACACCAAGAATAGACATTTGAAAGGCAAATTAAAATAAATAAAGAATAGTGAGGCATAAATAACAACTGAGAAGGTGCCTTGTATGTTAACGTAACATATTATGGTAAGAGTCATTCAAATAACTATAACATATAGAACATGCTATATCTTTACCAAACAATCTGTCACTCCTAATCGATAAATCCCATGAAATCTTATACGTCTAGTCTCTTACGTGAATGAGATAAATAATATTATTTGATATTTTACGGTAATGTGTTAATAATTTCACACATAAATCGCTCCTGAGTATAAGTCGCACCCCCGGCCAAACTATGAAAAAAAACTGCGACTTATAGTCCGAAAAATACGGTATATAATGTGAGATATAACAGGACAATGCATACGTTTTATCATTTGATTTCAAAATGCTTACAAAAAAGTGGGACCCCATTTAAATGACTTGATGGGGCACATGGGACCCAATTTTTAAAAATTCCTCGCGCCAACACTGCTGTCAACAGAGGATAAAAATGCTATATTTAAATGAATATATTATTTATAAACCAAGTTCAAGTATCATTGTCAAATTTTCACCTAGTCCCGGCCTTGGCATGCTGCCCGCCTTGGCACGCGTATATGTGTCCTCTTTTGGGGATTTCAGAATATGGTCAGCCTAGCTTATAGTCCGGAAAATACGGTACACAAAAAAAAAAAACATTCTACTATGCAGTGCAAATGTAGCATAAGAGTGTCAGGATGGAGCAACTAAAGCAGTGGTTTTTAACCTTTTTTCAGTGATGTACCCCCTGTGAAATGTTTTTTTTTAATTCAAGTACCCCCTAATCAGAGCAGAGCATTTTTGGTTGGATAAAAGAGATAAAGAAGTAAAATACAGCTCTATGTCATCAGTTTCTGATTTATTACATTTAATAAGTGCAAAATATTGCTCATTTGTCATTTGGTCTTTCTTGAACTATTTGGAAAAAAATATATAAAAATAACTAAAAACTTGTTGAAAAACAGACAAGTGATTCAATAATAAATAAATATTTCTACACATAGAAGTAATCATCAACTTAAAGTGCCCTCTTTGGAGATTTTAACAGAGATCCATCTGGATTCATCAACTTAATTCTAAACATTTAACTAAATTTTAATATCAATATTTATGTAACATGTCCACAAAAAAATCTAGCTGTCAACACTGAATATAGCATTGTTGCATTTCTTTTTACAGTTTATGAAGTTACATTCATATTTTGTTGAAGTATTATTCAATAAATATATTTATAAAGGATTTTTGAATTGTTGCTATTTTTAGAATATTTAAAAAAAAATCTCACCTTCAAGTACCCCCTGGGGTACGCGTATCCCCATTTGAGAACCACAAAACTAAAGGAAACTAAATACAGATGAAAAATGCCAATCTCTTTTAGCAAAGAGATTGGCATTTTTTTTTAACAATTTACCTTTTTATTTTCTAAAATGTATAATCATTCATGCTGTCACCATCAACTATATCAGGGGTCGGGAACCTTTTTGGCTGAGAGAGCCATGAGAGCCAAATATTTCAAAATGTATTTCCATGAGAGCCATATAATATTTTTTAACATTGAATACAAGAAATGCATGCATTTTTAAGTAAGACCAACATTTTAAGGTACAATAAGTCTCTTATTCTTTTTAATAACATTGTTATTCTAAAAGTTAACCAATAATAAATATATCAATCAATCAATCAATCAATGTTTATTTATATAGCCCCAAATCACAAATGTCTCAAAGGACTGCACAAATCATTACGACTACAACATCCTCGGAAGAACCCACAAAAGGGCAAGGAAAACTCACACCCAGTGGGCAGGGAGAATTCACATTCAGTGGGACGCCAGTGACAATGCTGACTATGAGAAACCTTGGAGAGGACCTCAGATGTGGGCAACCCCCCCCCCCTCTAGGGGACCGAAAGATATGGATGTCGAGCGGGTCTAACATGATACTGTGAAAGTTCAATCCATAGTGGCTCCAAGACAGCAGTGAGAGTCCCGTCCACAGGAAACCATCTCAAGCGGATCAGCAGCGTAGAGATGTCCCCAACCGATACAGGCGAGCGGTCCATCCTGGGTCCCGACAAGCGGTCCATCCTGGGTTTCGACTCTGGACAGTCAGTACTTCATCCATGGTCATCGGACCGGACCCCCTCCACAAGGGAGGGGGGGACATAGGAGAAAGAAAAGAAGCGGCAGATCAACTGGTCTAAAAAGGAGGTCTATTTAAAGGCTAGAGTATACAGATGAGTTTTAAGATGAGACTTAAATGCTTCTACTGAGGTGGCATCTCGAACTGTTACCGGGAGGGCATCCAGAGTACTGGAGCCCGAACGGAAAACGCTCTATAGCCCGCAGACTTTTTTTGAGCTCTAGGAATCACTAACAAGCCGGAGTCCTTTGAACGCAGATTTCTTGCCGGGACATATGGTGCAATACAATCGGCAAGATAGGATGGAGCTAGACCGTGTAGTATTTTATACGTAAGTAGTAAAACCTTAAAGTCACATCTTAAGTGCACAGGAAGCCAGTGCAGGTGAGCCAGTACAGGCGTAATATGATCAAACTTTCTTGTTCTTGTCAAAAGTCTAGCAGCCGCTAGACTTTACTTCTTTCCATTAATGCGACATCTTGAACAGGTGCGTTAGAAAACGGATGGTTGGATTAAAATGCATGAGAATGTTTTATAATTTGAACGTTATTTTTAACACTGTGATTACCAGCAGAAATATTAATTACTTATCATGTTAAGCGCCTGTACTGGCTCACCTGCACTGGCTTCCTGTGCACTTAAGATGTGACTTTAAGGTTTTACTACTTACGTATAAAATACTACGCGGTCTAGCTCCATCCTATCTTGCCGATTGTATTGTACCATATGTCCCGGCAAGAAATCTGCGTTCAAAGGACTCCGGCTTATTAGTGATTCCCAAAGCCCAAAAAAAGTCTGTGGGCTATAGAGCTTTTTCATTTCGGGCTCCAGTACTCTGGAATGCCCTCCCGGTAACAGTTTGAGATGCCACCACAGTAGAAGCATTTAAGTCTCAACTTAAAACTCATTTGTATACTCTAGCCTTTAAATAGACTCCCTTTTTAGACCAGTTGATCTGCCGTTTCTTTTCTTTTTCTTCTATGTCCCACTCTCCTTTGTGGAGGGGGTCCGGTCCGATCCGGTGGCCATGTACTGCTTGCCTGTGTATCGGCTGGGGACATCTCTGCGCTGCTGATCCGCCTCCGCTTGGGATGGTTTCCTGCTGGCTCCGCTGTGAACGGGACTCTCGCTGCTGTGTTGGATCCGCTTTGGACTGGACTCTCGCGACTGTGTTGGATCCATTATGGATTGAACTTTCACAGTATCATGTTAGACCCGCTCGACATCCATTGCTTTCCTCCTCTCCAAGGTTCTCATAGTCATCATTGTCACCGACGTCCCACTGGGTCATTATTGTCACCGATGTCCCACTGGGTGTGAGTTTTCCTTGCCCTTATGTGGGCCTGCCGAGGACGTCGTAGTGGTTTGTGCAGCCCTTTGAGACACTAGTGATTTAGGGCTATATAAGTACACGTTGATTGATTGATGTCAGCTAAGATTTATCTGAGAGCCAGGTGCAGTCATCAAAAGAGCCGCATCTGGCTCTAGAGCCATAGGTTCCCTACTCCTGAACTAGATAATCAATAGATAATGAAAAACAAAACTGCCTGGTCTGACCACACACACACACACACACACACACGCACACCTGTTACCAGAAACCCAACAGCAGCACAGGTAAATTAGCCGAGCCAGATGGCACTGACATATCAAGGTCAAACATCCACACACACACACACACACACACGCACACACACGCACGCACAGCCTTGAGATTATAAAGTATCATCAGTGTTTAACCATTTGAATCACTGGTGAAATGATGCCTAAGGAGATCCCTGGTAGTGGATTGGAACTACATCTGTTGTCTCTGAGACCTCTAGCCCACATAGGACAAAGGGGCTAATGCCTTCGTCTTTCTTTTATGAATAATGGTCAGAGGCTTTAGCTCAATATACCCACCCCCGCCATTCTAGTCACCCTATGCCTTACGCCCACACGGACTAAATACCGCTTGGAGCAGTATAGGTCCCAACCCCCATGAGCGCTGCTGTCTACTTACATTGTGATAAATACAGACACCTGCTAGTTAAGCACACACGTGTCATCATGGTTCAAAGTAGGGTTGGGCGATATGGCCTTTTTTTAATATCTCGATATTTTTAGGCCGTATCGCGATACACGATATTTATATAACGATATTTTGCCTTAGCCTTGAATGACCACTTGATACATATAATCACAGCAGTACATTAAAACATTCTTGTTCATACTGCATTAATATACCGTATTTCCTTGAATTGCCGCCAGGGCGCTAATTAATTTAAAACCTCTTCTCACTCCGGCGCTTACCAAAGGCATGCGGTAAATTTAGGCCTGCGCTTATAAATTGGAGTGTGACGTAAGGATACCATCATGAAAAGCACATTTAATTAAAAAAAACGTTATTATGGTTTTACATTTACTTATAAATGAAGTCCATGCGCAGCTCTATCTGATCAAAAGCAACGATAACTTGTTTATAGAAGTCTTCCTTATCTTTCTTCGGTTTTAAAAGTTTGTCTGTCTCGATGGAGATTTTCCTTTATTACCTTCTGCTTCGATTAGAAGTCCAGTTTAGAAATCTGTTTTATTTTAGATATCTAATCCTCCATGTTAAAAGTGCAAGCGAGAGGAAAAACTAAGCGATCGCTGCACACTCTTGCTGCTTGTTGTCACTTCTTCTGCAGCCGAGTAGTCGCAAGAAGGATCACTAGCGCCCTCTACCACCAGGAGGCGGTAGTCATTTAAAGACTCATATTTGACACACACAGCTACGGTATATTAATAAAACATAGTTGCTTACTGTTCTTTTTAGCATATTCAATAGCTTGGACCTTAAATCCTACTGAATAGTTCTTAATCTTCTTCCCTTTATGCGATTTCAAATAATTGAAATCAGCCTCCTCCTGTCAGGCTTGTCTCTGACAGTTTGGTCTATGTCTTAGTTTTTCCTCTGCATGTGTCTTTGTTTCCTGTCTTTATTTCTTGTCAACGCTCTTATTTTGTATGTTTCCAGTTTTTCTCCTTGGGCGGTGTTTCCCCTCAGCTGCGGCTGATTGGCACCTGGCCACACCTGGTGTCAATCAGCCCACTCCTATTTTTACCTGTTTTGTCTTCCAGTCAGATGCTGGATTATTGTTGTGTCGATGTAACCACTACCTGTCTTGTCGCTTGTAGCTTAGTCTACTTTTGTTCACTCTGCTCATGCCATAGTTCCGTCGTGTCACGGTGAGTGTTTTTGTTCTTAGCCAATTTTGTTATCCGCCTTGTGCGCGGCTTTTATTGGTACCCTTTTGGTTTGTTCTTGTTTTAGTGTTTAATGAAATCATGTTTTCTTACCCAATGCCTGCCTCCTTCTCTGCATCTTGGGGTTCGTCACCAACAAACTCTGACACCTCCATTTTGAAAATGATGACAGGTGAAGTGTCACTCGTGACGTGACGAATTTGACTCGGCGGAAATTCGAGGCATTTGCTATTATTTTGCGAAACGAGTCTGACCCGGCGGAAAATCCAGACATGCGCTAATAAAAATAATATTTTGCGAAACAAGTTTGACCCGGCGTTAATCCTGAACCGGCGGTAATGCTAAGCATGCGCTAATTATTTTGCAAAACGAGTTTGACCCGGCAGTAATTCTAGGCAGGCTCATACTATATACCCGGCGGCAATTCAAAGAAATACGGAATGCTCATTTTAAACTTTCATGCAGAGAGAGAAATCACAACTAAGTCAATGGACCAAAACTGTATTTATTAAACAGTTATTAAGCAGTGGCACAAACATTCATGTCATTTCCAAACAGAAAGTGCAAGATTGTCAGAGACATTTTAAAACAAGCTATTAGTGCACTTTTGTGCATGATGTCACTAAGAAAACATATCAAAACAACACTAAATTAAAGTGCACTTTTTGTACAAAACGCCACTACAATAGTTTAAAACAAATAAAGGGCACTTTTGTGCATGATGTCACACAAGATATTTCAATAACTGTCAAATAAAAATGAGCTGCAAAATAGGAAATCAAATAGTGTTCGTCCTTCGCTATGTGGTAGGTTCCTGCGGACATTATCTCCTTTTGTTGTTGACTATTTTTTCATACGGTGTGGATGTGGAAATGGTTGCCTCGGCCTTTTGATGGTGTGGGCATGTGGCACCAAATGGTGATCTTGACATGCGGAGTAAGCACTTTTCATTCTCTAGCAGGTGACTTTTCAATTGATGCTACATATTAGCAGTGCTGCTACTTTTTGTAGCAAGGCTTTTGCCCCACACTTGACATATTATGGTTGTCTGTTCAACATATTCCCGCTTGAAGCCAAACCACCGCCAGACGATGAACGCCCTGCTGTTTTTCTTGGAAATTAATTCTTCCTTCATTTGTTACCAGATTCTCACCTTCTTTCTCTCGCATTACTACTCACACCACAGCTAACGTTACCCATGGTGCTACCTCTCTGTTCCGCGACGGTATGTGACGTATGTAAGAAAGTGCGCTTGTTTTACGTCTCCGTGAGAAGCAGAGACAATTAAGAGTGAGAAACACCTGTAGTGTAATGCCAGCAGCTAAAAACAACCGTGTGAGAACGTATACTGGAGAATCACGATATAGTCATTTTCTATATCGCATAGAGACAAACCCGCGATATATCTAGTATATCGATATATCGCCCAGTCCTACTTCAAAGTAAAACACTTATGTGGTAAAGACATTTGGAAAAAAATATAACAGTTTTCTTTTTGGTGGGTCAAAAAAATAACAATCACAGATAAACTATTGTTGTGTTGCAATTACGTGACCTAGAGGTAACGTAATTGGAGAGTCAGTGTTGACCTACAGGGTTTCAGATGGCGCTCTAGAGTTCCATTAGGCTACTGTTTATTCATCTGCATCAGTGCTAACTTGGGCGTATCTTGAACGTTTTAGAGCAGGGGTGTCAAACGTAACAGACCCGCGAACAGGTTTTATCCGAGCCCGTGGGATGAGTTTGCAAAGTATAAAAATGAGCCGAAATTTTTCAAAGAAAGAAACTGCTGTTCTAAATGTGTCCACTAGATGTCATAATAGCAATTTCGGGAGAATATGCTACGTGTAAAAAAAATAAATCATATGTTAGTGCACCAGTCGAGGAAAATGAGCAAACTACATAAATAACATCTTGTAATTTGATTTTGATATTTTTGTATCTTGATGGATAAAAAATGAACACCAATGAGTTGACTGATGAACATGATCACATAATGTATTCAGAAAGTATAAATAACGACAAATAAAGGTGGAATATTATTAACCGCAACATGTAAATGTAAAAAAACCCCAACAACATTATGATTTGTACATTTTCAGAATGTGCTTGTTTTATTTTGAAAACAATTTGAAGTTGTCTTCATTTTTAAGTTATCGTGCCGTGATTTTACCAGTCCGACCCACTTGAGAGTAGAGTTTTCTCCATGTGGCCCTTAATCTAAAATTAGTTTGACAACCCTGGTTTAGAGGCAGACATATAAATGATCATAAACAAAATTGGAATGGACGGATTTATACACTCGAAAGAAAAAAATATTTTTGAAAGATTCAAACCATTTATCATCACCACAACATTACTGCTCGCCTCTACCTTACATTCTTTGACACTCAAAAGGACATAAAGAAGAAACGATTAGAGATACATCATGTCTTTACATCTGTAAAGGTCCACAAATTAGGCATTCATCTGTGAAATACAATGTTGGACTTGTTCATGCATCGCTAAGTAACGTCATTGATTGATATGATTGAGTGCTGTGCTGCTGTAAAAGTGAAGCTAATGAGCTCCTGCTGCAAATATTAGTTTCATCTCTGTCAGCAGTTGTTTTTCATGGTGCAAAGTTATTATGTTATCACATTATTTAGCTAAAGATGTCCCAGTTGTTCAGCAATGTTTGCGAGCGATATCAAGATTTAGTATATGCTGTCAAATCTATGAGAGATGTCTTTATTTAGTTTACTAATACTATTAAGGATATTTTTAATGTGGTCATCTGTGTCGAATGAAACATTCTGACTTTCCTGCACAACTACAACCAAGCTTTTAGTTTCTGCTGTGAAAATAGACAATGACATTACACAGTACTTAACAAGACGTTAGTTTATTTGTACAACCAGGTCTTCGTAGTTATATGTAGGCATCTTGTCCTTTCTTTACGTTTAGTTCTGGTCTCAAACACTGACTATAGTCGAGGATAAACTCGAGTGCCTCACAGAAAGTTTCTCAAACAAATCAAATGTTCAAACAAACATTTTACAAAGTGATTGCTGCAGACACAAACAGATTGATTATTTGGGAACTGAGGAGACCAATTTTTGAAGCTTTTCGGGTGAAATTCCTTCCCATTTTTGCTTGATGTGCACCTTAAGTTGTTCAACAGTTCGGGCTCTCCGTTGTCGTATTTTACGCTTCATATTGCTCCACACATTTTCAAAGGGAGACAGGTCTGGACTACAGGCAGGTCAGTCTGGAACCCGCACTCTTTTACTATGAAGCCACGCTGCTGTAACTCGTGGCTTGGCATTGTCTTGCTGAAATAAGCAGGGGCGTCCATGATAACGTTGGTTGGATGGCAACATATGTTGCTCCAAAACCTGTATGTACCTTTCAGCAGTAATGGTGCCTTCACAGATGTGTAAGTTACCCATGCCTCAAGCCCTAATACGATACAAATAACGATAATTTTGGGCCATGTCCCGATACACGATATAGAATCCGATATTTTGCCTTTGCCTTGAATGAACACTTGATGCATATAATCACAGCAGTATGATGATTCAATGTGTCTACATTAAAACATTCTTGTTCATACTGCATTAATATATGCTCATTTTAAACTTTCATGCAGATAAGGAAATCACAACTAAGTCAATTGACAAAAACTGTACTTATTAAACAATTATTAATCAATGGCACAAACATTGTCATTTCCAAAACAGAAAGTGCAAGCTTGTCAGAGACATTTTTAAATAAGCTAAGAGTGCACTTTTGTGCATAATGTTACTAAGATGACATATCAAAAAACTCTAAATTAAAGTGCACGTGTTGTACAGAACGCCACTACAATAGTTAAAAACAAATAAAGTGCACTTTTGTGCATGATGTCACACAAGATGTTTCAAAAACTGTCAAAAATTAGCTGCATAATAGGAAATCAAACAGTGTATATATGTCCTTGGTTCTATAGTAGGTTCCTGCGGACGTTATCTCCTGTTGTTGATTTTTTTTCTTACGGTGTTGATCTGGAAATTGTTGCTTGGGCATTTTGTGGGTGTGGCACTGAACGGAGATGTTGACATGCAGTTTCAAAAACTCTATTTTCTAGCGGGTACTGAAGTGAAGTGAATTATATTTATATAGCGCTTTTTCTCTAGTGACTCAAAGCGCTTACAAAGTGAAACCCAATATCTAATTTTTACATTTAAACCAGTGTGGGTGGCACAGGGAGCAGGTGGGTAAAGTGTCTTGCCCAAGGACACAACGGCAGTGACTAGGATGGCGGAAGTGTGGATCGAACCTGCAACCCTCAAGTTGCTGGCACGGCCGCTCTACCAACCGAGCTACACCGGGTAACTTTTCAAATGATGCTACATTAGCAGTGCTGCTACTTTTTGTAGCAACGCTTTTGCCGCATAATTGTTTAACATACTGGTATTCCCGCTTGAAGCCAAACCACCGCCAGACGATGGACCCCCTGCTGGTTTTCTTTAAATTAATTATTCCTCCATTTGTTACCATATTCGCACCTTCTCTCTCTTGTATTACCACTCGCAGCGCACCGCTAACTGCTAATGTTACCAATGTAGCTACCTCTCTGCTCGGGGAGAAAGTGTGACATTGCACGCGTGACGTGCGTAAGAAGGTGCGCTTGTTTATGTCACTGTGAGAAGGAGAGACAAGAAAGAGTGGGGAAACACATGTAGTGTAATGCCCGCAGCTAAAAGCAACTGTGTGAGAACATATACCGTATTTTTCGGATTATTAATCGCAGTTTTTTTTATAGTTTGCCAAAGGTGAGACTTATACTCTAGAGCGATTTATGTGTAAAATTATCAACACATTACCGTAAAATAGTAAATAATATAATTTATCTCATTCACGTAAGAAACTGGATGTACTGATAGAAGAGGAAGCGGCGCATTGTCTACCTTTGGAGTTGGCAGAGTTATTTAGAAGCGACACCGAGGAAGAAGATTTCATCGGATTTAGCGATTAGAAGTGACAGATTGTTTGGGTAAACGTATAGCATGTTCTGTATGTTATAGTTATTTGAATGACTCTTACCATAATATGTTACGTTAACATACCAGGCACCTTCTCAGTTGGTTATTTATGCCTCATATAACGTACACTTATTCAGCCCGTTGTTCACTATTCTTTATTTATTTTAAATTGCCTTTTAACTGTCTATTCTTGATGTTAGATTTTATCAAATCGATTTCCACAAAAAATGCGACTTATACTCTAGTGCGACTTATGTATGTTTTTTTTTCCTTCTTTACTATGCATTTTCGGCTGGTGCGATTTATACTCCGGAGCGATTTATAATCCGAAAAATGCGGTACTCGAATATCAGCAGCATATAACCCCAATTCTTCAGAGTTTGCACTGGCTCCCTGTCCATTTTAGAATTGATTTTAAAACATTGCTGTTTGTTTTTAAATCTTTACATGGACTGGCACCTCAATATATCTCGGACCTCATCCAAATTTACATTCCTGCGCGCGCTCTGAGGTCCGAGAGCCAGTTCCAGCTCGTGGTGCCCAAGACCAGACTTAAGACCAGGGGAGACAGGGCCTTCTCTGTGGTCGGTCCTAAGCTCTGGAACACTCTGCCCCTCCATGTTCAAACTGCTTCCACAGTGGAGTGTTTTAAGTCTCGTCTTAAGACCCACTTTTATTCTTTGGCTTTTAACACTATGTGAGTTGTGTGGTCCTCTGTTGTCCTCTGTGTTTTTTATACACTTTGATTTCTATTTTACTGTTTTAATTGATTTTACCCTTTAAAATAGTTTTTAATCATATTTGTTTTTATATTGTTTTTATTTGTTTTATATTTATTTATTTTTTGTTTTTATTCAGTCATTGGTGGAGCATTATATATATATATATATATATATATATATATACTTTTTTTATTTTATTTTATTTATTAATTTTTTTTACAATTGTTTTTAACATGGCTGTGCAGCACTTTGGAAACGTTATTGTTGTTTAAATGTGCTATATAAATAAAGTGGATTGGATTGGATTGGATCACAATATAGTCATTTTCTATATCGCACGGTGACAAACCCGCGATATATCGAGTATATCGATATATCGCTCGTCCCTAATAGTTATACTATAATTTTTGCCTTTGTCATTTAAAAAACACTCTAAAACACCTTTACAAATTACAACGGAAAAACATTTTAAACCCTCCAATAGAAATGATTGGGCTCTTAAGTAGCCAGAACAATATTTTATGTTTCTTCTGCCGAGTATGTTGATTTTTTTTTTTTTTTTTTTTCAAACTTAGTTAAAATATTTCAGTGTGTGTTTAAGTACTTTTCGAGCACATTCAACAATCTTACAATTATAACAATAACCGTGATAACACATTGTCCTATCCTTACACCCCTATTTTCAACAAAGGACGGTAAGGAACTAAGAAAGATAAAAAATAGCCGGCAATGGTTTCAAAAAAAAGGAGGTGTCTCTATGGGAAACACCACCTCCAGTGTTTCGGCAGAGAATTACACGTCACAAATTCAACGCAGACAATCACCTCCAATATAAAAGGGCACGGCATAGTAACAAATATCATAATACAAGATATGCAACTAACTTGTTGAAAAAGAACCCATTATCATCCTTCCACTCGTCACATGGATGCCGTTGAAAGTAAGGATACAAGTAGGATTGTATGATATACCAGTAATAATAAAGTATCGCAGTACTAATAAATTGAAAAAACATGCTTAACTGCCATTGAAAAATAGTTAGTTTTTTTGTCATGCGTCTGATGGCGCGCTGAGGCACATGTCGTGACACACGCACAGACCACTTGCAAGCAGAAACAGTGTTGAGACAAAAGAAGGAAAATGGACATATTTTGGCTTCAAAACTAACGATAAAAATGGAGTTATAAACGATTAAGCGCCGCTTTTCAAGCAGTGCTTTAACAAATAGCTAGCTAGTAGCTTGCTATTAACTAGCTAGCGGCTAACGTCTGTCCACACAGTGATTTTAGCTACTTCTACATCACTATTCCCCGGTTCCATGGCGACAAAAAAAACTACGATATTTAAGTATCATCCCTGAACGACAAGGGATAGTTAAACATGCTTCATGACACACCGTAAGAGGAAACAAAAGCTAACCGCTAACAACAAGCTAGCACTTCAGAATGCAAACAAATGAGTGAATATACACAAATATCGATTTTAACGATACTATAGTCGACAATACAATAATGACATCGATATTTTTTAATAATACAAAATACTTTGTCTTTTTTTTTATTGTTTATAGACTAAGTAATTATGTCCCTGGACACAGGACGACTTTAAATATGACCAACGTATGATCCTGTAATTACATAGTGCATAGTAGATTTTAACAGAAGTGTAGTTTCAACATGTTAATACAGAAAATAATCAAATATTAACCGAAAAAGAACAAGTGGATTAAAAATCCTGTGTGCACAGCAACTATGCCACGCACAATATAAAATCCAATCTGAACTCCACACGAAATTAACACATACCGTATTTCCTTGATTTGCCGCCGGGGTGCTAATTAATTTAAAACCTCTTCTCACTCCTGCGCTTACCAAAGACATGCGGTAAAAGTAAGCATGCGCTAATTGTTTTAAAACCTCTTCTCACTCCGGCACTTACCAAAGGCATGGAGTCAAAATTTGAGTGTGATGTAAGCCTGGACCTTAAATCCTACTGAATAGCTCTTAATCTTCTTCCCTTTATGCGATTTCAAATTACCTGTAGTGAAACCAGCCTCCTCCATTTTGAAAATGATGACAGGGGAAGTGTCACTCGTGATGTCACGAGTTTGACCAGGCGGTAATACTAATTATTTTGCGAAGCGAGTTTGACCCGGCAGTAATTTAAGGCAGGCGCATACTATATGCCCTGCGGCAATTCAAGGAAATACGGTAATTTGTTTTGTAGAATTTTGCAATGCAACTCTGTGAGTGACAGGTGACAACAAGCGGCCAACAACAGATAAAACAATGATCGTCAACACCGTTCGATCGTTGTAACGTCTGTTGAGACGCTTTAAATAGGACAGGAATTCCATCGATTACTATATTGAACAAAACAGTTTCTCTTCGGCCGTAACCACACCAAAAACATCGTAAAAAACATACATCTAGCAAAACTGGTCATGTTCTGCTTTACTAACCAGGCTTAAACCAACTCAGTCATCTGTCATAACAACAGTAGCCGCTCTCTCTCTCTCACTAGCACCAACACACACTCACGGCATTTAGCTGCTGACGTTTTTACGGCCATACAAAAAGTCGGACACCTCAAACACCACATAAAGTGTAAATTCCAGGTCATTGTACAATGGTTCCTCAATCAGATGTGTGCCTATCCCACTGTCATGTATTAAGAATGTAAATATATGGATATTAATCATGAAATGCTGTTACTAGATTATAGAAATGCTCATGAAAAGATATATTTTACGGACAGAAAGTGACAGGATTATACACTTTATCCCAGGCCTGGGTAATTATTTTGACTCGGGGGCAAAATTTAGAGAAAAAATGTGTCTGTGGACGGGTATATCTATTTTTAGGAACACTAATTCAAAACCTCAAAATAATGTCTGATTGAATTCCTTAAAAAACGGACTGGAATTGTACATATTTTTACTGAATGAGACACCCAGAATGTACATGAAAATAAAGAATGTGGGATTTACAATATTAAGTACGAACGATAAAACACTGAATATTGACAACATATGAACGTCACACCCTATCTCGATCGACATTTTACAATTAAGCGAAACGCAACAAAAATGCAACAAACACATTGAAATGAATGTGAAGGGTAAAATAAACCCACCACCAATATGATACATCACAAAGCTTTAGAACTTTGTAGTAAAAAACTCCCTCCGCGTCTGTCCCTGACACCCGCATTTCAGGCTGGCCGCTCTGGAAAGAACTCTGTGGAAACGCTCCCCACCCACACTATTTGGTGCCTTGTCTGAGGTGCTGTGACTTAGACCAGTGTTTTTCAACCACTGTGCCGTGAGATATTGTCTGGTGTGCCGTGGGAAATTATGCAACTTCACCTAATTGGTCCAAAATATATTTTTTGCAAATTTATAATCATAATAATGTGCCATTGTCTAGTGCCTGTGCTGTCTAGAGCTTGGCAGGGTAATCTTGTAATACTCCATATCAGTAAGTGGCAGCAGGTAGTTAGTTCATTGTGTTGTCGGAACGCGTCAAGGATGGTTTGTCGTGATCCCAATATGCAGTGCACAGCGGGAGACAGCCTGCAGGTAAAGAGGTATGTAGCGCTTAAACTAAAAATCACCAAAAAGGCAAGTCCCGCGAGGAAAAGGCACTGAAGCATAGGGATGGCTATGTAAAACAAAAGTAAAACTGAAGTGGCTACAAAGTCAACAAAAACAGAATGCTGGACGACAGCAAAAACTTACAGCTTGTACTTGACATGACAATCAACAATGTCTCCACAAATAAGGATGGCCTACGCACAACTTAAATAGTTTTGATTGCGAAAACAAAGCAGGTTCGGGAAATAGCACTCAAAAGAAGGCGTGAAGCTGCTACAGGAGAACACCAACAAAACAGGAAATGTCACCAAAATACCAGCGCAAGACAGGAACTAAAGCATGACACACAGGAAACAACAATAAACTCAAAATAAGGTCAGACAACCTGGTGGAGTTTCATTTTTTAACCTTCTCTGATGGTGGAGTGACTCCGTATTTTTTTTATGAAAAAAATGTGCCTTGGCTCAAAAAAGGTTGAAAAACACTGACTTAGACCAGTGGTTCTCAACCTTTTTTCAAAATTTTTTTTAATTCAAGTACCCCCTAATCAGAGTAAAGCATTTTTGGTTGAAAAAAAGAGATAAAGAAGTAAAAATACAGCACTATGTCATCAGTTTCTGATTTATTAAATTGTATAACCGTGCAAAATATTGCTCATTTTTAGTGGTCTTTCTTGAACTATTTTGGAAAAAAAGATATAAAAATAACTAAAAACTTGTTGAAAAATAAACAAGTGATTCGATTATAATAAAGATTTCTACACATAGAAGTAATCATCAACTTAAGGTGCCCTCTTTGGGGATTGTAATAGAGATCCATCTGGATTCATCAACTTCATTCTAAACATTTCTTCACAAAAAAGGAATATTTTAAACAAAAAATATTTATGGAACATGTCCACAAGAAATCTAGCTGTCAACACTGAATATTGCATTGTTGCATTTCTTTTCACAGTTTATGAACTTACATTCATATTTTGTTGAAATATTATTCAATAAATGAATTTATAAAGGATTTTTGAATTGTTCCTATTTTTAGAATATTTAAAAAAAAATCTCACGTACCCCTTGGCATACCTTCAAGTACCCCCCAGGGGTACCCGTACCCCCATTTGAGAACCACTGACTTAGACTACCATAGTAACTGGTATATCATGCAAAAGTGCAGATTGCAACTATCAAAATACTTTGTATTGTTCAAAACTTACAATCATTTAAAAACATCACTGTACATCATAATGGCAGCTACAGTTTCCATTTTAATAATAATAATAATAAAAAGGGCCTTAATTTGCCCAGGTCTGCTTTATCCCATGCTTACATCACATTGTGTAACATGAGAATGTTTTAAGGGGACTAAATGTTTTTTTTGAAAGAGGTACAAATTATTTACAGAGTTGGAACCCCACCCAGACAAACAATGTCATTAAATGTTTATTTTAATCATAAAGGGGTCAAAACACTTATATCACAAAAATAATCTCATGAAAATGACTACTGTCATTTGATTATTAAAATAAAACGTGTAACTTGTTATTTAGTCAGGTCTGGGACGGGTGTGATGCTGGTATGGCCACTGTGTGCACGCCTGATATTGCTCACATGCTCGCATGCTCAACTCTGGGAGTTTTTACGTTTGCTCAAACACGTGAAAAATTAGAGGGAACAGTAGAATCCATCCATTTTCTACCACGTCCCTCATAATCATGACAAAATAATACGGAAATGCTGCAATATACCGCATATGTCAGCAGTCAAATTAGGAGTTTTGGCAACCCGTTCGCTTAGAGAAGTTTTCTAGTATGTTCACTATGTTATTTAATACCGTAATTGTTCTTTGATTGCAATAAGAAACATATCTATCTATTCCTAGTGAAATTTGCTGCTGTGCCCTTTATTTTGAAAAGCAACAAAATACATCAATCAATCAATCAATGTTTACTTATATAGCCCTAAATCACTAGTGTCTCAAAGGGCTGCACAAACCACCACGACATCCTCGGCAGGCCCACATAAGGGCAAGGAAAACTCACACCCAGTGGGACGTCGGTGACAATGATGACTATGAGAACCTTGGACAGGAGGAAAGCAATGGATGTCGAGCGGGTCTAACATGATACTGTGAAAGTTCAATCCACAATGGATCCAACACAGTCGCGAGAGTCCAGTCCAAAGCGGATCCAACACAGCAGCGAGAGTCCCGTTCACAGCGGAGCCAGCAGGAAACCATCCCAAGCGGAGGCGGATCCGCAGCGCAGAAATGTCCCCAGCCGATACACAGGCAAGCAGTACATGGCCACCGGATCGGTGGATATTAGTCAGCATCTTTGCCGGCGTGTCAAACTTGTTTTCTTTGAGGGCCACATTGCAGTTACGGTTGCCCTCAGAGGGTCGATTTTAACAGTGAATAATATACAATATGAATATAAATGTGTATACATAAAACATGTCTTTTTTTACATACGCTGTACAAAAGCAAATCTTAAATATTGTACTGTATAAAACTGGCAGCTCAGTCGCCACAATTTTACCGTAATATTTGCAGGGTTTTTTTTGTTTTTTACAGCATATGAAATAAAAAGAAATACATAGAATTAAATTAAAGGACTGGCAAAACGGTACCAAATTCAAGCAAGTTTTTTATACTTTAAAATATACGGTTGTTGTTTCTTATTTGGTTAGAATTTGGGGTTAAATCACCAAAATGACTCCAGAGCGCGGCCACCACTGCTGCTCACTGCTCCCCTCACCTCCCAGGGGGTGGAACATGGAGATGAGTCAAACGCAGAGAGTAATTTCTGAGTGTAATTGTGTGTGTGTGTGTGACAAGTTATCTTTATTTGAACGATAAAATTGTTTTGAAATGTATGATGATATATTTTGTTTTATTACTAGAGATGATTAAAGTGTATATATATTTAATTGTACGCAGTACATTTATTTTTGTCATACATAATATACAGTTTATTGGCAACACTAAATTGGCCCTAGTGTGTGAATGTGAGTGTGAATGTTGTCTGTCCATCTGTGTTGGCCCTGCGATGAGGTGGCGACTTGTCCAGGGTGTACGCCGCCTTCCGCCCGATTGTAGCTGAGATAGACACCTGCGACCCTGAACGGGACAAGCGGTAGAAAATGGATGGATGGATTTTATATACATATATACTGTATATATATATGTATGTATATATATATATATATATATATTTTTTTTTTTTTTTTTTTAAGGGTCTGGGAAAAAATCGATTATCACGATGTGCGATTCAGAATCGATTCTCATTTTTTAAATTATTATTATTATTATTATTTTTTTATCAATCCAACAAACCAATACACAGCAATACCATAACGATATAATCCAATTTCAAAAACAAACCTGACCCAGCAACACTCAGAACTGCAATAAACAGAGCAATTGAGGAGACACAAACACGACACAGAACAAACCAAAAGCAGTGAAACAAAAATGAATATCATCAACAACAGTATCAATATTAGTTATTATTTCAGCATAGCAGTGATTAAAAATCCCACATTGAAATTATCATTAGACATTTATAAAAAAAAAAAAAAAAACAATAGTGTCACAGTGGCTTATACTTGCATCGCATCTCATAAGCTTGACAACACACTGTGTCCAATGTTTTCACAAAGATAAAATAAGTCGTATTTTTGGTTCGTTTAATAGTTAAAACAAAGTTACATTACTGCAATCAGTTGATAAAACATTGTCCTTTACAATTATAAAAGCTTTATTTTTTTTTTAATCTAACACTCTGCTAGCATGTCAGCAGACTGGGGTAGATCCTGCTGAAATCTATGTATTGAATGAATACAGAATTGTTTTGAGTTGGAAAAATATCGTTTTTGAATCAAGAATTGTGTTGAATCAAAAAAAATCGATATATAATCAAATCGCGACCCCAAGAATTGATATTGAATCGTATCATGGGACACTTAAAGATACGCAGCCCTAATATATATATATTTATATACACACACACACACTACCGCTTGTCCCTTTTTGGGGTCGCTAGAACCTATCTCATGTGCATTCGGGACATAACATTGTAATTGTATGCAGTATATTTATTTTTGTAGTACATTTATTAAGAAAAGATAAGGCACCTTATTTACACATTATTTTTACTCTTTCGGGGGCCACACAAATGGGGTGAGGCGGGCCAAATCTGGCCCCCGGGCCTTGACTTTGACACCTGCGTTCTATCACAATAGTCTAACAGCTGCAGCAAGAAGCCGCACAATCCACAAAGGACCCCCTGCCAACACACCCCCCCATATCTCCCAGTGCAGCATCTCCAAGAAAGGCAACTCCTCCTCGCACTTGTTGTGAAGCTGAAGACATCTGCCCATTCTCACTTTAACATTAATATGCAAATCACATTTAGCCGATGCTGCGCATGCGTACAAGCCCCCGGCGCCGCAAAGAGATCAAAGTTAGTTTTTGACGCATTGCTGCCTCGATGTATTTCATAATATTCTCTATTATGGCGAACTGCTGCCTTTTGGACTTTCGGTAAGTCTAATTATGAATAATGGTTTTATTGAGGTAAATTGGTAGCTACATGCCCTTGAGTGTGTCCAAAATAAAAGCACTGGGAGATAAAACAAAGTGCTTAGTTACAATAAACACATCGTGCCCGACACTCCCCGCCATTAGTGACATTTTTAAAATAAGTCCAAAAAAATACAAATGTGAATAAAAGCAGGTGTTTTTCCAGTGGGTCTCACCTTGTTGACGTTTCATGTCAATGTCATTAAAAGGCGTGGGTCCTTCGTCGAAACATGAAATACTGTAATTGTTGTCAAAAAAAAAAGACGGATATAAACGTGTATTCCTCCACAGCTGCTGCCGGAAAAGATGCACGGTGGTCGGCGGAGGAGACGAGCCGACCTGCTGCTAGCCTTCGCGGAGCAAATTGACACCCTGCTAACACTCCGACAGAAGCGGAAAAAAAACACAAAAAAATGATTAAAAAAAAAACACCTGGCGCTAACCACGCCAGTCAGCTGATTCCCGGGCAGCCTATTGGCGGAGAGCAGCTGTCTGTCAGCCCGCACCAAGCCAAGCAGAGAACCATCTGCTCCCGCTTGGTGGGAGGAGAACAAAGGCAGCAGAGGGCGGCGGGGCCGGGGTGGGGTGGGGGATGGACGGGCGGGTACAACTATGCTATTAGAGGGGAAAATAGACCAATTCCTTAAAGGCCTACTGAAACCCACTACTACCCACCACGCAGTCTGATAGTTTATATATCAATGATGAAATATTAACATTGCAACACATGCCAATACGGCCTTTTTAGTTTACTAAATTACAATTTTAAATATCCCGGGAGTTTCGTCTTCCATACGTCGTGTAATGATGACGTGTACGCAAGACATCACGGGTTTTAAGGAAATATGAGCGCTGCACACACACACAGCTAAAAGTTGTCTGCTTTAACGGCATACATACACAGTATTTTGGACATCTGTGTTGCTGAATCTTTTGCAATTTGTTCAATTAATATTGGAGAAGTCACAGTTGAAAGGTGGAGTTGGGAAGCTTTAGCCTTTAGCACACGGTGATTCCCTCGTTTAAAATTCCTGGAGGTGAAACTTTCCTATGGATCAGAGTGCGGTCAAGCCAACATGGATCCCTACCAAATGTCAACCAGCAGGTTTCGGTGAGAAAATTGTGGTTAAAAAGTAATTTCTTACCGGAGAAAAGCTGAGCTTGTCTCGTCCATAGCTGCCGTCGACTCCCCTGAGACACTGCGCGGCAAGACACCCGTGGAGACACCTTTCCGACTATCAGGTACTATTTAACTAAGTAAAACACTAGCAACACAATAGTAAGACGAGCGCTGCACACACACACACACACACACACAGCTGAAAGCCGTCTGCTTTAACGGCATAATTATACAGTATTTTGGACATCTGTGTAGCTGAATCTTTTGCAATTTGTTCAATTAATATTGGAGAAGTCAAAGTAGAAAGGTGGAGTTGGGAAGCTTTAGCCTTTAGCCACACAAACACACGGTGATTCCTTGTTTAAAATTCCTGGAGGTGAAACTTTCCTATGGATCTCGACCAAATGTCAACACGCAGGTTTCGGTGAGAAAATTGTGGTTAAAAAGTCAGTTCTTACCGGAGAAAAGCTGAGCTTGTGTCGTCTATAGCTGCCGTCGACTCCCCTGAGACCCTGCGCGTCAAGACACCCGTGGAGACACTCTTCCGACTATCAGGTACTATTTAACTCACTAAAACACTAGCAACACAGTAGAAAGATAACGTGTACGCAAGACGTCACGGGTTTTAGGGAAATATGAGCGCTGCACACACACACAGCTAAAAGTCGTCTGCTTTAACGGCATAATTACACAGTATTTTGGACATCTGTGTTGCTGAATCTTTTGCAATTTGTTCAATTAATATTGGAGAAGTCACAGTTGAAAGGTGGAGTTGGGAAGCTTTAGCCTTTAGCCACACAAACACACGGTGATTCCCTCGTTTAAAATTCCTGGAGGTGAAACTTTCCTATGGATCAGAGTGCGGTCAAGCCAACATGGATCCCTACCAAATGTCAACCAGCAGGTTTCGGTGAGAAAATTGTGGTTAAAAAGTCATTTCTTACCGGAGAAAAGTTGAGCTTGTCTCGTCCATAGCTGCCGTCGACTCCCCTGAGACACTGCGCGGCAAGACACCCGTGGAGACACCTTTTCTGACCATCAGGTACTATTTAACTAACTAAAACACTAGCAACACAATAGTAAGATGAGCGCTGCACACACACACACAGCTGAAAGCCGTCTGCTTTAACGGCATAATTATACAGTATTTTGGACATCTGTGTTGCTGAATCTTTTGCAATTTGTTCAATTAATATTGGAGAAGTCACAGTAGAAAGGTGGAGTTGGGAAGCTTTAGCCTTTAGCCATACAAACACACGGTGATTCCTTGTTTAAAATTCCTGGAGGTGAAACTTTCCTATGGATCTCGACCAAATGTCAACACGCAGGTTTCGGTGAGAAAATTGTGGTTAAAAAGTCAGTTCTTACCGGAGAAAAGCTGAGCTTGTGTCGTCCATAGCTGCCGTCGACTCCCCTGAGACACTGCGCGTCAAGACACCCGTGGAGACACTCTTCCGACTATCAGGTACTATTTAACTCACTAAAACACTAGCAACACAGTAGAAAGATAACGTGTACGCAAGACGTCACGGGTTTTAGGGAAATATGAGCGCTGCACACACACACAGCTAAAAGTCGTCTACTTTAACGGCATAATTACACAGTATTTTGGACATCTGTGTTGCTGAATCTTTTGCAATTTGTTCAATTAATATTGGATAAGTCACAGTAGAAAGGTGGAGTTGGGAAGCTTTAGCCTTTAGCCACACAAACACACGGTGATTCCCTCGTTTAAAATTCCTGGAGGTGAAACTTTCCTATGGATCAGAGTGCGGTCAAGCCAACATGGATCCCTACCAAATGTCAACCAGCAGGTTTCGGTGAGAAAATTGTGGTTAAAAAGTCATTTCTTACCGGAGAAAAGCTGAGCTTGTCTCGTCCATAGCTGCCGTCGACTCCCCTGAGACACTGCGCGGCAAGACACCCGTGGAGACACCTTTCCGACTATCAGGTACTATTTAACTAACTAAAACACTAGCAACACAATAGTAAGATGAGCGCTGCACACACACACACAGCTGAAAGCCGTCTGCTTTAACGGCATAATTATACAGTATTTTGGACATCTGTGTTGCTGAGTCTTTTGCAAAATTTTTCAATTAATATTGGAGAAGTCACAGTAGAAAGGTGGAGTTGGGAAGCTTTAGCCTTTAGCCACACAAACACACGGTGATTCCTTGTTTAAAATTCCTGGAGGTGAAACTTTCCTATGGATCTCGACCAAATGTCAACACGCAGGTTTCGGTGAGAAAATTGTGGTTAAAAAGTCAGTTCTTACCGGAGAAAAGCTGAGCTTGTGTCGTCCATAGCTGCCGTCGACTCCCCTGAGACACTGCGCGTCAAAACACCCGTGGAGACACTCTTCCGACTATCAGGTACTATTTAACTCACTAAAACACTAGCAACACAATAGAAAGATAACGTGTACGCAAGACGTCACGGGTTTTAAGGAAATATGAGCGCTGCACACACACACAGCTAAAAGTCGTCTGCTTTAACGGCATAATTACACAGTATTTTGGACATCTGTGTTGCTGAATCTTTTGCAATTTGTTCAATTAATAATGGAGAAGTCACAGTTGAAAGGTGGAGTTGGGAAGCTTTAGCCTTTAGCCACACAAACACACGGTGATTCCCTCGTTTAAAATTCCTGGAGGTGAAACTTTCCTATGGATCAGAGTGCGGTCAAGCCAACATGGATCCCTACCAAATGTCAACCAGCAGGTTTCGGTGAGAAAATTGTGGTTAAAAAGTCATTTCTTACCGGAGAAAAGCTGAGCTTGTCTCGTCCATAGCTGCCGTCGACTCCCATGAGACACTGCGCGGCAAGACACCCGTGGAGACACCTTTTCTGACCATCAGGTACTATTTAACTAACTAAACACTAGCAACACAATAGTAAGATGAGCGCTGCACACACACACACACACAGCTGAAAGCCGTCTGCTTTAACGGCATAATTATACAGTATTTTGGACATCTGTGTTGCTGAATCTTTTGCAATTTGTTCAATTAATATTGGAGAAGTCACAGTAGAAAGGTGGAGTTGGGAAGCTTTAGCCTTTAGCCACACAAACACACGGTGATTCCTTGTTTAAAATTCCTGGAGGTGAAACTTTCCTATGGATCTCGACCAAATGTCAACACGCAGGTTTCGGTGAGAAAATTGTGGTTAAAAAGTCAGTTCTTACCGGAGAAAAGCTGAGCTTGTGTCGTCCATAGCTGCCGTCGACTCCCCTGAGACACTGCGCGTCAAGACACCCGTGGAGACACTCTTCCGACTATCAGGTACTATTTAACTCACTAAAACACTAGCAACACAGTAGAAAGATAACGTGTACGCAAGACGTCACGGGTTTTAGGGAAATATGAGCGCTGCACACACACACAGCTAAAAGTCGTCTGCTTTAACGGCATAATTACACAGTATTTTGGACATCTGTGTTGCTGAATCTTTTGCAATTTGTTCAATTAATATTGGAGAAGTCACAGTAGAAAGGTGGAGTTGGGAAGCTTTAGCCTTTAGCCACACAAACACACGGTGATTCCCTCGTTTAAAATTCCTGGAGGTGAAACTTTCCTATGGATCAGAGTGCGGTCAAGCCAACATGGATCCCTACCAAATGTCAACCAGCAGGTTTCGGTGAGAAAATTGTGGTTAAAAAGTCAGTTCTTACCGGAGAAAAGCTGAGCTTGTGCCGTCCATAGCTGCCGTCGACTCCCCTGAGACACTGCGCGTCAAGACACCCGTGGAGACACCTTTCCGGCTATCAGGTACTATTTAACTAACCAAAACACTAGCAACACAATAGAAAGATAAGGGATTTCCCAGAACTAACCTAGTAAATGTCTCTAAAAACATCGGAATCTGTCCCGATGCAATCACGTTTTGTTTTTTTTACTTATTTATTTTTTGTTTTTTATTATTTATTTTTTTCTAGTCCATCCATCCATTTTCTACCGCTTATTCCCTTTTGGGGTCGCGGTGGGGCGCTGGCGCCTATCTCAGCTACAATCCGGCGGAAGGCGGCGTACACCCTAGACAAGTCACCACCTCATCGCATGGCCAACACAGATAGACAGACAACATTCACACTCACATTCACACACTAGGGCCAATTTAGTGTTGCCAATCAACCTATCCCCAGGTGCATGTTTTTCTAGTCCGTCGCTATCAATTTCCTCAAACACGAATCTTTCATCCATCCATTTCCTACCGCTTATTCCCTTTTGGGGTCGCGGAGGGGCGCTGACGCCTATCTCAGCTACAATCGGGCGGAAGGCGGTCTACACCCTGGACAAGTCGCCACCTCATCACAGGGCCAACACAGATAGACAGACAACATTCACACTCACATTCACACATTAGGGCTATTTTAGTGTTGCCAATCAACCTATCCCCAGGTGCATGTTTTTCTAGTCCGTCGCTATCAATTTCCTCAAACATGAATCTTTCATCCTCGCTCAAATTAATGGGGAAATTGTCGTTTTCTCGGTCCGAATAGCACGTTTTGTTGGAGGCTCCCATTAAAAATAATGTGAATATGTGAGGAGCCCCCACACGTGTGACGTCATTGTCTGCGACTTCCGGTAAAGGCAGGGCATTTTTCTTAACACCGAAAGTTGCGAACTTTATCGTGGATGTTCTCTACTAAATCCTTTCAGCAAAAATATGGCAATATGGCGAAATGATCAAGTACTAAATTTAAAGGCTTACTGAAATGAGATTTTCTTATTTAAACGGGGATAGCAGGTCCATTCTATGTGTCATACTTGATCATTTCGCGATATTACCATATTTTTGCTGAAAGGATTTAGGAGAGAACATTGACGATAAAGTTCGCATTTTTCGGTGCTAAGAGAAAAGCCCTGCCTCTACCGGAAGTCGCAGACGATGATGTCACATGTTGATGGCTCCTCACATATTCACATTGATTTTAATGGGAGCCTCCAACAAAAACAGCTATTCAGACTGAGAAAACGACAATTTCCCCATTAATTTGAGCGAGGATGAAAGATTCATGTTTGAGGATATTGATAGCGACGGGCTAGAAAAAAAAATAAAAAAAAATTTGCGATTGCATAGAGAGGAATTCATATGTTTTTAGAAACATTTACTTGGATAATTTTGGGAAATCCCTTATCTTTCTATTGTGTTGTTATTGTTTTAGTGAGTTTAACAGTACCTGACAGTCGGAGGGGTGTGTCCACGGGTGTGTTGACGCGCAGTGTCTCAGCGAAGTCGACGGCAGCTTTATGGATGAGGCAAGCTCAGCTGATATCCGGTAAGAAGCAACTTTTTACCACAATTTTCTCACCGAAACCTGCTGGTTGACATTCGGTTGGGATACATGTCCACTCTGATCCATAATAAAGTTTCACCTCTGTGAATTTTAAACAAGGAATCACTGTGTGTTTGTGTGGCTAAAGGCTAAAGCTTCCCAACTCCATCTTTCTACTTTGAGTTCTCCAATATTAATTGAACAAATTGCAAAGGATTCAGCAACACAGATCTCCAAAATAGCTGTGTGTGTGTGCAGTGCTCATATTCCTAATAGCCCGTGATGTCAAGCGTACACGTCATCATTACGCAACGTTTTCAAGAAAAAACTCCCGGGAAATTTAAAATTGCAATTTAGGAAACTAAAAAGGCCGTATTGGCATGTGTTGCAATGGTATTATTTCATCATTGATATATAAACTATCAGACTGCGTGGTGGGTAGTAGTGGGTTTCATTAGGCCTTTAAAGGCCTACTGAAATGAGATTTTCTTATTTTAACGGAGATAGCAGGTCCATTCTATTTGTCATACTTAATCATTTCGCGATATTACCATATTTTTGCTGAAAGGATTTAGTAGAGAACATCGACGATAAAGTTTGCAACTTTTGGTCGCTAATAGAAAAGCCCTGCCTTTACCGGAAGTATGTGTGCGTGATGTCACTAGTTCCAGGGGTCCATACATATTCACATTGTTTTAAATGAGAGCCACAAGCAGTAAGAGCAATTCGGACCGAGAAAGGGACAATTTCCCCATTAATTTGAGCGAGGATGAAAGATTTGTGAATTAGGATATTGATAGTGAAGGACTAGAAAAAAGCGACGGCTGCGGGCGGCGGCAGTGTGAGCGTTTCAGATGTAATTAGAAACATTTACTAGGATAATTCTGGAAGATCCCTTATCTGCTTATTGTTTTAATAGTGTTTTAGTGAGATTTCAAAGATTCTAAAGACATACCTCGAGGTCGGATGGCTGCGGTGAACACGAAGTGTCTCAGAGAGAAGCCGAGGAGCCAAACTCACAGCTGCCTTTTAACAGCTGCTGCAGGACGACGAATAATCCACTGATGTCTCTGGTAAGATATATATATCACAATTTCCCCATCCAAAAAATGCTGGTTGACGTAGAGAAAACATGTTCGCTTGACCGCCCTGTGTTAAAGCTTCACAACAAACAAAGAAACACCGGCTGTGTCTCGGTGCTAAAGACAGCTGCAATCCACCGCTTTCCACCAACAGCATTCTTCTTCATAGTCTCCATTATTAAATGAACAAATTGCAAAAGATTCAGCAACACAGATGTCAAAAATACTGTGTAATTACGCCATGAACAGAGACGACTTTTAGCCGTGTTTGGTGCAGCGCTAATATTTCCTTACAGTCCGTGCAATTTAGTAAACTAAATACGCCGTATTGGCAAAACCAAACTCTCTCCCACCGTGCTGCCTCACATTCACACAATCGGGCCTATTTAGTTTTGCCAATCAACCTCCATCCATCCATCCGTTTTCTACCACTTTTCCCGTTCCGGGTCGCGGGGGGTGTCGCTGGAGTCTATCTCAGCTGCATATGGGCGGAAGGCGGCGTACACCCTGGACAAGTCGCCACCTCATCACAGGGCCAACACAGTTAGACAGACAACATTCACACTGACATTCACACACTCGGGCCAATTTAGTGTTGTCAATCAACCTATCCAGCATAAAAAAAAAAAAACACTTAAAACGAATGCCATCCATCCATCCCTTTTTCTACCGCTTGTCCCTTTCTGGGTCGCTGGAGCCTATCTCAGCTGCATTCGGGCGGAAGGTGGGGTACACCCTGGACAAGTCGCCACCTCATCACAGGGCCAACACAGATAGACAGTCAACATTCACACTCACATTCGCACACTTCAGCCAATTTAGTGTTGCCAATCAACCTAATGCAACAGGAAAAAAAATTGCAAAATGAAAGAGCAGCAATCGCATAAAAAACAGACTGGTTGAATGTTTTATAGCATGGGTGTCAAACTCTGGCCCGTGGGCCAAATCTGGCCCGCCGTGTAATTTAATTTGGCCCTTTAGGCAATATCGGTGCCGCTGTAACACCGCATTCACCGCTAATACTCATACTTGCCAACCCTCCTAATTTTCCCGGTAGACTCCCGAAGTTCAGTGCCCCTTCCGAAAATCTCCCGGGGCAACCATTCTCCCGAATTTCTACCGATTTCCACCTGGACAACTATATTGGGGGCGTGCATTTAAGGCACTGCCTTTAGCGTTCTCTACAACCTGTCGTCACGTCCGCTTTTCCTCCATACTAACAGCGTGTCACATAATATTTGTGGCTTTTACACACACACACACGCACAAGTGAATGCAATGCATACTTGGTCAACAGCCATACAGGTCACACTGAGGGTGGCCGTATAAACAACTTTAGCACTGTTACAAATATTCGCCACACTGTGAACCCACGCCAAACAAGAATGACAAACACATTTCGGGTGAACATCCGCACCGTAACACAACAGAACAAATACCCAGAACACCTTGCAGCACTAACTCTTCCGGGAAACTTCCAGCAAACTGACCAATAATTAACGTTTTATTCTTGCATTTTCTCTTGCTACTTCAAGGCTTGAATGTTTGGTTCATTCATTATTGTTATTTTATTTTCAAATGTATTATTAGCCTGTGGAAAAAATTTGATATTTACCTCAGAAGATTGCAAATGGAAAAAAAAACATCATATTTTTATTCAAATTTTATTTGATATGCCATTGATATTTATTATTATTATTATTTGAAACTGGATTTTGCATGTCACTAAAGTTATATAAGCCTTGCTTGTTCAATATTTAATGTAAAACTTGCTTGGGTCCCTAGTAAAAGGTTAATTTGTTCAACCTTGGCCCGCCGCTTTGTTCCGTTTAAAATTTTGGCCCACTCTGTATTTGAGTTTGACAACCCTGTTTTATAGCAAATATCATTGGCGAGCTGCACGTTTCCCACCTAGGCCTTCAGTGATGTCTGACTTCAATAACTACCTCTCAAAATACCATCATTTATGTCACCGCACGACCATTGCTGGAGAAATACTGTACAGGAACACATTTACTGGGCATTGGCACACCTCAACAGTGTACAAAACAGGTTGTTATCTGGCGGATTTAAAAATCAATAAACCCGCATCAGCAATTAAAACATATCTTATGTGGTACTGTCAAAATTAGAATTGCAAAAAACATTAAATGTCAAAAAGTAAAATATTTGAACTCACAATTTGTAGAACCCATTGACGCCGTATAAGCCAGTGGTACCCCTCAAGTCTGCCGACATCGTCTCACAAGATGTTTTTTTCTCTTTAAATATCCTTCTTGAAAATGGCTTTGCAAATATGTGTTGTCTAGTCTAATCAGAAAAGATGCAGACGAGTTGAATGCTAAAAACGTTTGACAGACCGCCTTAAAAAACAGGATATAATTTTCCTTTTTTTAACTGAACGAGACGCCCAGAATGTTGATGAAAATAAAGAATGTGGGATATACAATACTAACTGTGAACGATAAAACATTGAATATTGACACCCCCTCTCGATCGACATATTTCACAATCAAGCGAAACACAACAAAAATGCAACAAACGCAGCAAAATATGAACACTATGGGTACAAAAAACACTAACAATCTGATGCATCACTAAGCTTTAGAACTTTGTTGTAAAAATCTCCTTACGCGTCTGTCCCTGACACCTGCCTTTTCAGGCTCGCTCTGGAAACACTCCGTGGAAACGCTCTCCACCCTCAATGCTTGGGGCCTCGTCTGAGCTGCTGTGATTTCGATTACCATAGAAACTAGTATATCATACAAAAGCGCAGATTCCAACCATTCCAATAGTTTGTATAGTTCAAGACTCACGGTCATTTGAGAACATCACTGCATATAGTAATGGCAGCTACAGTTCAGGGCAGCCATGACTGCGGTGTAAAAAAAAGTTGGAAACCCCCGTTCTAAGGGTACCTTAAGGGACATAAACTTGTATCCTCCAATAGTTCTGTGCTCGGCAAATTAGGTATAAACACAAGACCAACAGTTCGGACCGAAGGAAAAGTTACAGCGTCCTAATGAAAATGCAGCCGTGTGAACAAACTCGGTGTGAACACATGAGGAATAAAATAATTGTACAGAACTGCACGAACCTTTTGTCAGATTTACTTTCATTGTAAGAAAATCTCACAACCGGCTGAGTTGAAGGGCTGAGAAAGAACATCAACCCTCGGTCAAAGGGTGAGGAGAACAAAGAATGGGTGTCTTTACCTCTTTGCTTTTTATGTATAAACTCCTCAACCTTTGCAGTGTGCTCTACCGCAGCCCCATTTGCAGCTCTTTATTTAGAAGCTCAAGATTCAAAGAGCTGTGACGAGTCTTGTCACTGCCAACCTATATAAACTTCGGAAGTCTCCATGCAGACTTTTGATCATGCCGTCAACCTGAAAAAGTCGAAAACAACAACGAATCTGGTGTATCCAGGCCTTGCACACAATTGTGAGCAGACTTTGATTGGTTTTATTTTTAGGGGTCTTTGTATGTTTGAACAGCTGAAGCTACTGATAACGTCTTGCTCTAAAAAGGGTATCACACTGCTATTAAATGTCACTGTTATCTTTTTTTGTTGTGTCAACTCTGTAGCCTATCAGTCCTTCATTGTACAAAACGGAATTTATCATTAAAATCTGCATGCATGGATTCACTTCTAGGTGCCTGAAAGGTACTCGTGGTGAGATGTGGTGTGAGGGACCAGACCAACCTGCGATTGGAGCCTGATGTGTTGTGAAATTTGGTTTTGGAGCCTTCTGGAGGTCAGACTGTCCGGACAACTGTCAGTCAGCTGGACTTTTACCAAGCTACAAGAGAGGCCAGGAGCAGATGGAGATCACTACAACTCTCAGTAAGTGTGAGCCGAGATGTCAATTAACCGTAGCTTAGTCCAAGCTAACCAATGAGTGCATTTTGACACTGTCAAAGCAAATGTTTACATTGTTATCTGATTTGTGCCATCTATGGACCTCTTTCAGGAAAATAAGTGAGACTGATTGGTCAGTCCTTAAATGCTATATGCAAAGAGAGACCCTTAATTATATTACCTGGCTAAAACAGCGTGGGCTATTCGTAGCCCACAGGTTTGTATTTTTTGGCAGTTTACTTAACTTTATAGTTTAGTGTAGTTGTAGCTAATAAACAAATATATTATGGCGGGTTTAAATCCAATCATAAAAAAGACTAAACACGTTTAGAAATTGCAGTTCCAGTAGAGATTTCATGTCATTGCTGAACAGCCAAAGCCGAACTGAAATGCTAACAGTTAGCACGCTAGCCAGAAAACGTCAGGTAACAAAAATATGACTCAACAGCATGTGTCATGTACAAAAATATGATTAGGTGTATACCTTCAAAGATATTTGAAAAACCTAACATGCTAATGTTAGCATGCTACCATTAGAAATGCTTCAAGTGTCAAAATGTTTGACTCTGAGGCGTACCTGTGATTAAAAAAAAAGGTAAAAAGGCTAGCATGCTATTGTTAACATATGTTAAGTACCAATATATATGGCTCTGAGGTGTATATGTGCAAAGTTAGCTTAAATAAAACTAGCATGCAAACAGTTAGCATGTGTCAACTATCAAAATATATGACTCTGATGTTTCTACGTGCAAATATAGCTAAAAAAAACAAAAACCCAGCAGCAAGTGTTAGCATTAACATGAGTAAGAAGCATTTTGACTTTAGAATGGTTTGGATCGGTTAAGACTAGTGTACCAAAATGTATTCCGGTGCTTTTTGGTATTTTTCTTAATAAAGGGTACCACAAAAAAAATGCATTATTGGCCTTATTTTAACACAATTCTTAGGGTACATTAAACATATGTTTCTTATTGCAGTTAAGTCCCTAAATAAAATAGTGAACATATAAGAAAACTTGTCTTTTAGTTGTAAGTAAACAAACAAAGGCTCCTAATTAGTCTGCCTATGTATGCAGTAACATATTGCATTATTTATCATTCTATTATTTCGTCAAAGTTATTCAGGACAAGTGGTAGAAAATGAATTATTAATCTATTTGTTCATTTACTGTTAATACCTGGTTACTTTCTCTTTTAACATGTTCGATCTACACTTCTGTTAAAATGTAATAATCTCTTATTCTTCTGTTGTTTGATACTTTACATTAGTTTTGGTTGATACCACAAATTTGGGTATCAATCCGATACCAAGAAGTTACAGGATCAGACATTGGTCATAGTAATAGTCCTCATGAGTCCAGGGACACATTTCTGGGAGTTTACAAACATAATACACTTTTTTTTTTTTAAATAAAGAAGATTATGTAATACTAAAAAATATCAATGAAATCCTAGCAGTATCTACTAGATACCTCCTGTAGTTTGTATCATTTCAATGGATGTTAAGTGTAAATCCACCAATGGCGTTTGTTTATATTGTAACGTCCCGGAAGAGTTTGTGTTGCAGGGAATTCTGGGAATTTGTTTGGTAGTGTTTATGTTGTGTTGCGGTGCAAATATTCTCCCAAAATGTGTTTGTCATTGTTGTTCAGTGTGGTATCACTATATGGCAATGGCACATGTTCATGACAGTGTTGGCGTTGTTCATACGGCCACCCGTAGTGTGACATGTATGGCTGTTGTATAAGTATGACCTTAATTAACTATGTGTAGTGTATTCAAAGTTAAAATGACTGTCTTAAAGTTGTGTAATCGGATATGATGAAATCTTGTCTTGACTTTGTCAACAATGGCCAATATTAATCACATCCAATGTCATGACCTTGGATTGTTGTGGTGACTAGTAAATCATTTATAGCTATCTCTGATCTTACAGGGATGATTTGTCAACTAAATGTACTTGATATGATTAGTGATTATGAAAGTGTCACAACACTGCTGACTGTGGACAGACATGCTCGTCTGCATCACACGACGAGACAACGAAGAGTGGGGGACCGGTACTTTTTAGAGGAAGTATAGTACCGAATATGATTCATTCCGGGTGGGGCACAGGTACTTTTTAGAGGAGGTATAGTACCGAATTTGAGTCATTAGTATAGCAGTACTATACTAATACAGGTGTACCGTACAACCCCAGTTAAGACATGCGAGAAATCTGCAAGTTACAAAATTTTCCACCCATTTTAACTGGGAAAGAATGTCCTGGGAATTGTGGATTTTTTGGGGAAAATTAAAAAATGGTAGCACGCCTGTCATGAACAAGCTGAACATTTTAAAAGTGTAAAGGTTTAATTCTGATGAAGAATGTAGGGGACGACAAAATTATGATTAGGATAACAATATGGGCCTGATTTAGTAAAAGTTTGCGTCTGCTAAAACACATGGAAACTTTATAGCACACGCAGAGCTGATCTACTGAATGTGTGCAAAGTATATTGCGTCTCTTGAGTGAGCAAAACCAGAATGTTGGACGACAGCAAAAACTTACAGCGTGTGGAGCAGAAATGGCGTCCACAAAGCACATGACAATCAACAATGTCCCCACAAAGAAGGATAGCGTACTCACGACTTAAATAGTCTTGAGTGCGAAAACAAAGCAGGTGCGGGCAATAGCACTCAAAGAAAGGCGTGAAGCTGCTACAGGAGAACACCGACGAAACAGGAAGGATCACCAAAATAACAACGCTGTCAGGCTTGCCACTGACAATTTGTTTGTGTGTTAGTTTTTTCTCTGCGTGTTTAGTATTTCCTGTTTTTAGTTCCTGTCAGCGGTCTTATTTTGGTCTGTTTCCTTTTTTTCCCCCTGTGCGCTGTTTTCCCTTAGCTGCGGCTCATTGGCACCTGGCCACACCTGGGGTCAATCAGCCCGCTTCTATTTGAACCTGTTTTTGTCTTCCAGTCAGTGGCTGGATTATTGTCATGTCGATGTCGCTCTTGTCGTTGCTACCTGTCGTGTCGTATCATGTCTTGTCAATGCAGCTTTGCGGTAAGCTTTATCTGATTGCGGTTTTTATCTTACTGCCTTTTGTTCCCTGCTTCCAAGTTTATTTACATATCACATGTACGACTTCTGTTTCCTGTTCGATACCTGCTAGCTTCCACGCTAGGCCTTTTTGTTCTTGCTAGCTTCCATGCTAAGCTCTGTTTATTTTCTAGTTCCCATGCTAGCTGTCTTTGTTGTCCGTTTTTTGTTTGTACCCTTTGTTTGTTTTTGTCTTAGTATTTAAATTAAATCATGTTTTCTCACTCCATGCCTGCCTCCATCTCTGCATCTTGGGGTTCGTCACAAACAAACGCAAGACAAGAACTAAAGGCACTACAGACAGGAAACAGCAAAAAACTTAAAATAAGGCACGATTAACCTGGTGGAGTTTAAATACACTGTTCAGTGTCTTTGTGAAGGTAGGATTTTAATACAGAATATGCCTCGCATTTTACTCCATTTTGCATGGCAACAGCATGGCTGCTGACTTAGCAGGTCATAGGTGAGCGCCATGCATAGGGGCTTACATAACGTGGGCTTGGCAAATGGTGTGCTTTTACACCGGCAGTACAGTACACAGCCTGACGAAGTTCCAACATGTTCTTTTTTTAGTCTCGTCATTGTCACATCCTCTCATGTCATGTTAATTCAGTCGAGCATGTTGCATACTTGAAAGGTGTTTCATTATAGCATCGCCTCTTTTTTTTTTCTTGCAATAAGACATATTGTTTTTTAACCCAGAAGCTACACAGTACCGCTCACACGCTCAAAAGATGGCGAAGAGTATATTTCTCTGTCTGAATGAGAACGGGGTCCGCGGAGTATGCATAAGAAAACACACTGTGAGAGGGTTTCTCTGTAGTCTGTCGACTGTGCGCGACGATAGCAGAGGAGCCATGTGTCTCCAGAGAAGACGTCACTTATCCCGAGAGAGCGCGCAGCATGCACACCACTGGAGAAGTGAATTTGCACCACAACAAGTACAAGAAAGCCCTCTTTAAATATTAATAAAATCTGCCTAGTAACTAAACGAATGCACTCTATGGGAGACTCTCACCTATTAGCCACAAAGAGAGGTCAGCTGTTCAAAGAAGAGACTCAGTGATATCTGTTATGATCCGCTGCCCGGATCATATTTTGATTTAGGTTTTTGAGTCTTTTTGTGTTTTCTGTTTATTTTGGACTCTTTCGGTTCCTGGTTGTACTTCCTTGTTTAGTCTGTTACCACAGTGGTCCCCAACCACCGGGTTGGTACCGGGCTGCAGAAGAATTTTGTATTAATTTTTATTTAAAAAAAAAAAAAAATATATATATATTTTTTTTTTTTTAAATAAACATAAAAACACAATATACACTTACAATTAGTGCACCAACCACAAAAACATCCCTTTTTCATCCATCCATCCATCCATTTTTCTACCGCTTATTCCCTTTCGGGGTCGCGGGGGGCGCTGGCGCCTATCTCAGCTACAATCGGGCGGAAGGCGGGGTACACCCTGGACAAGTCGCCACCTCATCGCAGGGCTAACACAGATAGACAGACAACATTCACACACTAGGGCCAATTTTTAGTGTTGCCAATCAACCTATCCCCAGGTGCATGTCTTTGGAAGTGGGAGGAAGCCGGAGTACCCGGAGGGAACCCACGCATTCACGGGGAGAACATGCAAACTCCACACAGAAAGATCCCGAGCCTGGATTTGAACCCAGGACTGCAGGAACTTCGTATTGTGAGGCAGACGCACTAACCCCTCTGCCACCGTGAAGCCCTCCCTTTTTCATGACAAAGGAAAAAAAAAAAAAAAAAAAGCATCCCCCAACACCCCCGCACCCTCCCGGGCCGCGGGACAAATTATTAAGCGTGGATACAAAAAGGTTGGGGACCACTGTGTTACCATAGTTACGCATTAGTTTCACCTGCCCCTTGCTTTTGACGCGCACCTGTTTTCTGATTGCCGTCCGTATTTTAGCCTGCCTTTTCCGTTGATTCAGCCTTGCTTCCTAGTTTGGGAAGTGAAGTGAATTATATTTATATAGCGCTTTTCTCAAGTGACTCAAAGCGCTTTACATAGTGACACCCAATATCTAAGTTACATTTAAACCAGTGTGGGTGGCACTGAGAGCAGGTGGGTAAAGTATCTTGCCCAAGGACACAACGGCAGTAACTAGGATGGCACAAGCAGGAATCGAACCTGCAACCCTCAAGTTGCTGGTACGGCCACTCTACCAACCGAGCTATGCTGCTCCAAAAATGTTTAATAACTGTTGTGTTTCACAACAGTGACGACTCTGATTCCGATCCTGTAATCCTGTTCGCAACCAGCTAGCTTCCACGCTAAGTCTTTTGGGTTTTTTTCTAGCTCGCATGCTAGTTCTGTTCGTTTTTGCCTTCTGTGCCTTGTGCAAGTTTTTCTGTTTCATAGTCTGTTTTTATGTTAAATAAATCAGTATTTCTTACCTTCACGCTGTGTCCGAAGCCCGACTGCATCTCTGAGAGAACAAACCCGCATTACGAAGCCACGCAATCGTCACAGAGATCATTACCTTCATTCATTAGTCATCTTGTTTTGGCATACCTATTAACTTATAAAACCACTAGACCAGGGGTCGGCAACCCAAAATGTTGAAAGACCAATTGGACCAAAAAAAAAAAAAAAAAATCAGTCAAAAATGTTCAATAAGTGTTATAATGAAGGCAACACATGGTGTAAGCGTCTATATTAGCTATATTAGTCTACTATTCAAATGACTTTAAAAGTATTATATAAGTGTTATTATGAAGGCTACACATGATGTAACTGTCTATATTAGCTATAATAGCCTGCTATCAAAAGCAGACGCAAATCTTGGTTGACAGAAATTTTGTATTTTTATTTTTATTCTACACGTTTGCAATATTGGAAATCATTAGTAAAACGGAGGCTTCCCACAGAATGAGATAACTTCTGGAAAGTCCTTGCTCAGAACAGCCAAAAATATAGATGTGTGTGTCCAAGTTTGAGGAAACGACAGGCTGTCTTTTTGTAATGGACCTTTTACAATCTTTGCAAGCTGGGTATGGTTTGCTGTGGTCTGGAACAACATGGCAACAAAGGACTTTGAGAAATGATGCCAATATTACATACAGATAATGAGACATGCAAATATATATTTAATACACTGAGGACATAAGTAAAGGAAATTAAATGAGCTCAAGTATACCTACAAAAGAGGCACAAAGATGCAATATGTACATACAGCTAGCCTAAATAGCATGTTAGCATCGATTAGCTTGCAGTCATGGATTGACCAAATACGCCTGATTAATACTCCACCATATCAATAAATGGTGAATGGTTGTACTTGTATTGTGCTTTTCTACCCTTTTTTTTTAGGAAATCAAAGCGTTTTGACACTATTTCCAAATTCCCCCATTCACACACATATTCACACACTGATATCGGGAGCTGCCATGCTAGGCGCTAACCAGGACCCATCAGGAGCAAGGGTGAAGTGTCTTGCTCAAGGACACAAAGGACGTGACTAGGATGGTAGAAGGTGGGGATTGAACCATTAACCATCAGACTTCTGGCAAGGTCACTTTCCCAACTTCGCCACACCGTCCCCCAATAAAATCAACAAAGCTCACCTTTGTGCATTCAAGCACAGTATAAAACGTTTGGTGAACAAAATGAGACAAAGAAAGAGTGTCATAAAACATGTTTTTCTATGGCAGCATCAGAGAAAGTTGTACATGTAAACAAACTATAATAAGTTAAAGGATCGCTGAAATAAGTAGGACAAAATGCTGCTTGCCGAATACTCTCATCAGTGAAACATGTATAACATAAACAGTGGGGTTTTCTAACAATTAGGAAGGTTTGCGTCATGTTTGTCCTACAGAAAATATATCAAAACAAAAAATATATATTTAATAATACGTAGAATGGTGTCATGATTGGTGTGTTTTGTTGTTTCCTGCTTGTTTTTCCTTCCCAGTGCTATGATTTTCATAATCCACTGATCAGTGATCAGGAGACTCACCAGTCCTTGATCACTAATCAGTAGTATATTAACTGTAGACCAGTGGCCGCATTCAATCAGCGCTGGTTTTTCCTTGTTTGTGTTAATTGTTGTTTTTTGAGTTGCCCTGCTCATCCTGTGTACCTGTTTTTGTCGTGATTTGGTTCACCTGTGGTTCACTGCCTCATCCACGCTGGTGTCTTCTGAATTTTTCTACATTTCAAATATTTGTTTTAACCAAGGCTGTGAATCAATTAAAATATTTAATTGTGATTAATTGCAATTTTGTCCATAGTTAACGCATAATTTTTGCAATTAATCAAAATTATGATCTTTTCTTTAGTGCCTGGGTTTTCCTTTAAATGGTACCATTATCACAATTTCAAAAGGGCTAAAAACAATAAAAATCAGTTCCCAGTGGCATGTTGCATTTTTTGAAGTATTTTTCAAAATTTTAACGGTTTCCGAATATCCCTAAAAAAAGCTTGAAAGTGCTTGATTTTCGCTATTTGCGATCCCACTATCCATTTCCCTGTGACGTCATACAATGCTGCCAATGTAAACAAACAATGGCGAATAGCACAGCAAGATATAGCGACATTAGCTCGGATTTAGACTCGGATTTCAGCGGTTTAAGCGATTCAACAGATTACGCATGTATTGAAACGGATGGTTGGAGTATGAAAGTATTAAAGAAGAAACTGAAGCTATTGAGCGAATAGCTATTGACGCTATTCATAGCCATAGCATGGCCGAATAGCTGCGTAAAATGTGCGGACCAAACGATCAGGACTTTCGCATCTTGTGACACTGGAGCAACTTAAATCCGTCGATTGGTATTTGTTTTTTTCGCATTAAATGTGGGTGGAAGGAAACGTAAAATAGTTGTAAATGCATCTGCAGGTTATCCATACATCTCTGTGCCATGTCTGCTTTAGCACCGCCGGTAAATCGCATGTTAGCATCAATTAGCTGGCAGTCAACATCAACAAAACTCACCTTTGTGATTTCTGTGACTTTATCGTTGCAAATGCATCTGCAGGTTATCCATACATCTCTGTGCCATGTCTGCTTTAGCACCGCTGGTAAATAGCATGTTAGCGTCGATTAGCATAGCATGTTAGCATCGATTAGCTCGCAGTCACGACGCGACCAAATATGTCTGATTAGCACATAAGTCAACATCAACAAAACTCACCTTTGTGATTTCGTTGACTTTATCGTTGCAAATGCATCTGCAGGTTATCCATACATCTCTGTGCCATGTCTGCTTTAGCACCGCTGGTAAATAGCATGTTAGCGTCGATTAGCATAGCATGTTAGCATCGATTAGCTCGCAGTCACGACGCGACCAAATATGTCTGATTAGCACATAAGTCAACATCAACAAAACTCACCTTTGTGATTTCGTTGACTTTATCGTTGCAAATGCATCTGCAGGTTATCCATACATCTCTGTGCCATGTCTGTCATCGCCGGTAAAATGTGGAGACACTTTGGTACATTCAATGGGGGTCTGGCGGCTGACACTTTCGCATCTTCGGTGCAACTTGAATCCCTCCCTGTTAGTGTTGTTACACCCTCCGAAAACACACCGACGAGGCATGATGTCTCCAAGGTTCCAAAAAATAGTCGAAAAAACGGAAAAAAACAGAGCTGAGACCCAATGTTTACAATGGGTTGAAAATGAAAATGGCGGCTGTATTACCTCGGCGACGTCACATTCTGACGTCATCCCCTCCAGAGCGATAAACAGAAAGGCGTTTCATTCGCCAAAATTCAGCCATTTAGAGTTTGGAAATCGGTTAAAAAAATAGATGGTCTTTTTTCTGCACCATCAAGGTATATATTGACGCTTACATAGGTCTGGTGATAATGTTCCCCTTTAATGTAATAATAGTGGTGGACCGTCAACGGAATTTTTATTAGCGTCACACCTAGAAAATAATTTATGGAGTATTCATTAAAATATGTGTACTAAAGGGCCTTTGGAATACCATCGTGGATCAGAACAGGGCTCCTTTAACTGTGAGGACACAAACCAGTCGGGATGACCAAGAGGGTCCTGTTTTATCAAAACCATATTGCCTGCTCTACTTGTTTTGTTACTGGCAAAGTTTTACTGAAAAGGAGACAAAGCTGTGTCCATTTTTAGTTGCAAAGTCTTCATCATACACTATTTCAAGTGATGGCATCATCAAAAAATCTTCCGCATTTTTCCAACATGTCTGCTTTTACGTGCATTGGACTCATTAGTAATCCTTCAAAAAGACTTTTATCAAATTCACAGAATTAAATGTTGGATTATAGTACTTGTTAAAAATGATCTGTCGCAGTTTAAACACATTAAAATCACATTTTACTGAGGGTAAATCCTTTTTTGTGGCCAAATGTCATGCTAAAATGTCCCTAATCCATATAATCTGATCAGTATGCTATCATGTCGGCTAATACTTCACTTGTAAACAAACGACATACACTTTGTTTGGCATCGATTTGCTCTAACACACTTCTGTGTTGCATTCATTTCAACAACTATTTGTTACAAAAGTCGATTCTCAGCAACATATTTCAAATAAGATCCGACCTGATATGACAAAAGCTCAGTAGTGTACAGATTATAAAACTGAGCCATAACGAGTGTGTGTGGGGGTTACGCAGAATTAACTAACCACACACAAAGTGGGGTATGACCTACTACAGCATTTAAGTGGTATTATGGCTCAGCTCATCAACTGGTTTGTACCATAAGCAAAACAATAAAAAAATCAATATCAGTGTGTCCAGATCTCACTAGAAAACACAGAACCCATTCCAACAATACTGCATCATATTTCTGAGCGGTGAAATCGCCACTATTGTGGCAATTTATGTTGCTTGGACCCCAGATGCAGAAACAGAAAACCCAGCCACCAAGTTATCTTTGTTTACAAACTTTTCAGGGAAACAAAGTGCAAAAAATATCTGACTGAACTTCTACTGTCAAATGATTGTTTTTCAAATCAGATTAACCACTCACTGTAGTTTACGGACTATAAGGCGCACTTAAAATACTTTCTCAAAACTCGACAGTGCACCTTATAACAAAGTGCGCCTAAAGTACGGAATAATTTTGGTTGTGCTTACCGACCTTGAAGCTATTTAATTTGGTACATGGTGAAATGATAAGTGTGACCAGTAGATGGCAGTCACACATAAGAGATTTGTGTAAACTGCAATATGACTCAAGTAAACAACACCAAAGTTTTATACGTTCCGTTGAAAACATAGAACATTACACACGGCGCACAAAAATATATCAAAATCTTTTAGTACAATTTCGGTAAGCTATGAAGCCACACCGCTTGATGGATTGTATGAACTCTGCTTAAACATACGAGTATGTGGTGTGTGTATAAGGTAAGACATTATCTGGTGTTTTGTTTCGCAATATTATGCAAAAGCAACTTTTGTTACCTTCTGGTACCTGTTGTGTGTTTGAGATCTGCCTGAGTCCTGAACATTTGCGCACGTTCGCCTTTTGTAGTCTGTGCTGACTTTGTAGTCGATAAGCTTCTTCTTTGTCTCTATCTTCTTGTTATTGGACATTCATCCTTTGCTGTTGCCATTTTTAATGTAAAGTTCTACTTATATCTGTCAGTAAACTCCCCATCCCATTTATCCATCCATTTACTACCTCTTGTCCCTTTTTGGGTCTTTGGGGGTGCTGGGGGCTATCTCAGCTGCATTCGGGTGTAAGGCGAGGTACACCCTGGACAAGTCGCCACCTCGCCATGAAAGCACTAAAACATACCAGTGTCGTGAGTATACATTATTCACCTAAGGAACACGGGACACATTTCTGACGTTCTTGCACTAAGTGAGCCACGGATGAGGAGATGATGCTTAGTTATTGATCTAAGTAAAGTCTGAATGTCATTAAAACAGTTAGCTGACCATTCATCCACTCCCGTCCTTGCACGCTACACCGTTACAACAAAGATGACGGGGAAAAGACGCTGTCGAAGGTGAGCCACGTAAATAAGACCGCCCACAAAACGGCGCATCCGGAAGCGACTGTCAGAAAGCGACTTGAAGATGATCCGTAAAACATAATCTATGCGACATTTTTAACAAAGAACCAACATTAGATGTTATGTAGACCATAAGGACGTTTTTTCAACTTTGAAAAAAATGAATAATAATATGACCCCTTTAATGCGCCCTGTAATCCGGTGCGCCTTTTGTATGAAAATAAACCCGACGAGACTCGCTCATCGGCAGTGCACCTTTTACGCGGGTGTGCCTCATGGTCCGGAAAATATCAATCAATCAATCAATCAATGTTTACTTATATAGCCCTAAATCACTAGTGTCTCAAAGGGCTGCACAAACCACCACGACATCCTCGGTAGGCCCACATAAGGGCAAGGAAAATTCACACCCAGTGGGACGTCGGTGACAATGATGACTATGAGAACCTTAGAGAGGAGGAAAGCAATGGATGTCGAGCGGGTCTAACATGATACTGTGAAAGTTCAATCCACAATGGATCCAACACAGTCGCGAGAGTCCAGTCCAGAGCAGATCCAACACAGCAGCGAGAGTCCCGTTCACAGCGGAGCCAGCAGGAAACCATCCCAAGCGGAGGCGGATCAGCAGCGCAGAGATGTCCCCAGCCGATACACAGGCAAGCAGTACATGGCCACCGGATCGGACCGGACTCCCTCCACAGGGGAGAGTGGGACATAGAAGAAAAAGAAAAGAAACAGCAGATCAACTGGTCTAAAAAGGGAGTCTATTTAAAGGCTAGAGTATACAAATGAGTTTTAAGGTGAGACTTAAATGCTTCTACTGAGGTGGCATCTCGAACTGTTACCGGGAGGGCATTCCAGAGTACTGGAGCCCGAACGGAAAACGCTCTATAGCCCGCAGAATTTTTTTGGGCTTTGGGAATCACTAACAAGCCGGAGTCCTTTGAACGCAGATTTCTTGCCGGGACATATGGTACAATACAATCGGCAAGATAGGATGGAGCTAGACCGTGTAGTATTTTATACGTAAGTAGTAAAACCTTAAAGTCATATCTTAAGTGCACAGGAAGCCAGTGCAGGTGAGCCAGTACAGGTGTAATGTGATCAAACTTTCTTGTTCTTGTCAAAAGTCTAGCAGCCGCATTTTGTACCAACTGTAATCTTTTAATGCTAGACATGGGGAGACCCGAAAATAATACGTTACAGTAGTCGAGGCGAGACGTAACAAACGCATGGATAATGATCTCAGCGTCTTTAGTGGACAGAATGGAGCGAATTTTAGCAATATTACGGAGATGAAAGAAGGCCGTTTTAGTAACGCTTTTAATGTGTGCCTCAAAGGAGAGAGTTGGGTCGAAGATAATACCCAGATTCTTTACCGAGTCGCCTTGTTTAATTGTTTGGTTGTCAAATGTTAGAGTTGTATTATTAAATAGAGTTCGGTGTCTAGCAGGACCGATAATCAGCATTTCCGTTTTTTTGGCGTTGAGTTGCAAAAAGTTAGCGGACATCCATTGTTTAATTTCATTAAGACACGCCTCCAGCTGACTACAATCCGGCGTGTTGGTCAGCTTTAGGGGCATGTAGAGTTGGGTGTCATCAGCATAACAGTGAAAGCTAACACCGTATTTGCGTATGATGTCACCTAGCGGCAGCATGTAGATGCTGAAGAGTGCAGGGCCAAGGACCGAACCCTGGGGAACTCCACACGTTACCTTAACGTAGTCCGAGGTCACATTGTTATGGGAGACACACTGCTGTATTTGTGTTTTTGATTGATTGCGATTAATAACCGTTGCTCCAGTACCGTGGCTTACCTGATCGGTGGTTAGATGTCACATTCTGTCATGTCACATATGACCTCGTCCTGAATTGAACTGAATAGCTTTATTTAATTAGGATAATGCTTATTGATCAACATATGAGCAAGGCATCACAGTAAAAATGCTTAGCTTAAATAGCTAAATTTCATCTGGTGTGCTATGGCAGTCGCTATAAAAACAACGTACGTTAAAATATGACTGGGGTAACTCCTGCCGTTTTCCATGTCAATGGCACTTTACTTTGATTTATTGGTACACTAATTGAACGTGCAATTGGACTTGCAAGCACCTCAATGAATCATTAGGGCATCGTTTGAGAAACCAAATGCATCTCTTGCTTTTGAACCGTTTAAAGATTAAATGATTTTTAAAACCTCAGAGATAATTGTATTTTGTATATTAAATACTGGCATTGTATCATCCAGTGGCTTATATGTGATGTCTGGTCACTTTATATGAGCTGTCAGGTCTTCAATGGAAGTGATAAAAAAATCTAGTAAAACTATCAATAATGATATCCACATTTTCAGTTAGTGTACCTTTTACTTGGAGCTAAAGGTCTTTTAAATGTGTGTGTTTGCTTTGCCTTAGTAGTTTAATTAAGTGTTCCCAAATATTTTTTTCATTACTTTTCCCCTCTTATTGTTTCAATGAAAATGTTTGCCTCAGCTTTATGTATCTGTTTTACAACTTAGTTTCTAATGGTGTAAAAATCATTGGTAAATCCTATTTTTAAAGTTTTTATTAATGCGTTGTCTCTTTCCTTTATTAGTTTCCTTATATTATCTATCCAGGGAATATATGTTTCTTATTATGTTTGAATATACCCATTTTTGTAAACTTAGCTGAGGTTTTACTTGGATTTTTAATAAAGCTGTTGAGCTTGCCTCAATGTCTTTGCTTCATGTCATTGCTTCCCATGAATTGATTAACGTGGACCCCAACTTAAATAAGTTGAAAAACGTATTCGGGTGTTACCATTTAGCGGTCAATTGTACGGAATATGTACTGAACTGTGCAATCTACTAATAAAAGTATCAATCAATCTATCAATGACATTAGATCAATCGAGTTGTTGCAATTCATTCTTCAAACTTTGTTGCTCACTTTTGGGTGTAGATCCATAGCTGCAACCTGTAGTGGGTGGAATTGAACGCTGGCTCTTAATTTTTCTTGTAACAAAATAAGGTTGTGTGATCTCGCGGCGACGCCCGTCTTTCCAAAGCCCAAGCGCCGCCGGTTTCCGCCACCCTGCTTTCCAAAGCCGACGTCCCTGGCTTTGCAAAGTCCAAGCTCTGCTGGTTCCTACATACCAGATTTCTCCTGTTCCTGAACATCGCCAGCTCAAGGCTCCAGTACCTCAAGGTCTTGTTGCTGCTCCTGTCGGGCTTGCCGCTGACAGTTTGTTTGTGTTTTAGTTTTTCTTCTGTGTGTTTAGTATTTCCTGTCCTTAGTTCCTGTCAGCACCTTTATTTTGGTTCAGCTTGCTGTTTGTCTCCCTGTGTGCTGTTTTCCCTCAGCTGCGGCTGATTGGCACCTGGCCACACCTGGTGTCAATCAGCCCGCCCCTATTTCATCCTGGATTTACCTGTGTGCTGGATTATTGTATTGCATGTCTCTCTTGTCGTTGCTACTTGTCATTGCTACCTGTCGTGTCGTATCTTGTCTTGTCTATGCAGCGTTGCGGTAAGCTACTGTATGTTTGATTGCGGTTTTTAGCTTACTGCCTTTTGTTCCATGCTTCCAAGTTTATTTTTATATTACATGTACAACTTCTGTTTCCTGCTTGATTCTTGCTAGCTTCCATGCTAAGTTCCTTTATGTTTTCTAGCTCCCATGCTACCTCCCTTAGTTTGTTACCCGCCTTGTGCGCGCTTTGTGTTAGTACCCTTTTGTTTGTTCTTGTTCTATTATTTAAATTAAATCATGTTTTCCTGCAAAATGCCTCCCTCCTTCTCTGCATCTTGGGGTTCGTCAACCACAAATTCTGACAGCTGCTCTGCATCCCACCGTGCTGTCATGTAAATAATTCAATGATTATTTGCAAAAAAATATTAAGTTTATCGGTACTAACATTAAATATCTTGTCTTTGCAGTCCATTCAATTAAAAATAAGTTGAAAATGATTTACATATCATTGTATTCAGTTTTTATTTATGATTTACACAATGTGCCAACGTCACTGGTTTTGGGTTTTGTACATGCATTTACAAGACTGAACATTTTTTTTATCCTGCACTCAAGAGTTTCATTTTTGCAAAGCAAAAATACATAATTGCAAAAAAACAATTGTCCATATTTTCACAAAAATACTGTAGCAGTCTCAAAAGGCATTACGGATTTGTTTTGACAAAAACACACACAATGACTGTGCCTCTGCTATCATCTTATTTGTCTTTTTTTTTTTTTACTTGTTCATGTTATGTATTGTTCTGATCGGTTTTATCAAGTATAATCTTTTGGAAAAGACGAGAAATACTGTGGTTGTTAATATCAGTGTAATGCCAAAATACTACACCAATGTGCCTAAATAACTTAATATACAAACCCAGTTTCCATGAGTTGGGAAATTGTGTTAGATGTAAATATAAACGGAATACAATGATTTGCAAATCCTTATCAACCCATATTCAGTTGAATATGCTACAAAGACAACATATTTGATGTTCAAACTGATAAACATTTATTTTTTGCAAATAATCATTAACTTTAGCAACACGGTACAAAGAATTTGGGAAAAGTGGCAATAAATACTGATTAAAATGAGGAGTGCTCATCAAACACTTATTTGGAATATCCCACAGGTGTGCAGGCTAATTGGGAACAGGTGGGTGCCATGATTGGGTATAAAAGCAGCTTCCATGAAATGCTAAGTAATTCACAAACAAGGATGGGGCGAGGGTCACCAATTTGTAAGCAAATTGTCGAACAGTTTTAGAACAACATTTCTCAAGGAGCTATCGCAAGGAATTTAGGGATTTTACCACCTACGGTCCGTAAAACCATCAAAATGTTTAGAGAATCTGGAGAAATCACTGCACGTAAGCGATGATATTACGAACCGTTGATCCCTCAGGCGGTGCTGCATCAAAAACCGACATCTGAGTGTAAAGAATATCACCACTTGGGCTCAGGAACACTTCATAAAACCACTGTCAGTAACTACAGTTGGTCGCTACATCTGTAAGTGCAAGTTAAAACTCTATTATGCAAAGCGAAAGCCATTTATCAACAACACCCAGGAACGCCGCCAGCATCGCTGGGCCCGAGCTCAGCTAAGATGGACTGATGCTAAGTGGAAAAGTGTTCTGTGGTCTGACGAGTCCACATTTCAAATTATATTTTGAAACTGTGGACGTGGTGTCCTCCGGAACAAAGAGGAAAATAACCATCCGGATTGTTATAGGCGCAAAGTTCAAAAGCCAGCATCTGTGATGGTATGGGGGTGTATTAATGCCCAAGGCATGGGTAACTTACACATTTGTGAAGGCACCAATAATGCTGCATGGTCCATACAGGTTTTGGAGCAACATATGCTGTCATCAAAGCAACGTTATCATGGACGCCCCTGCTTATTTCAGCAAGACAATGCCAAGCCACGTGTAACAACAGCGTGGCTTCGTAGTAAAAGAGTGCGGGTACTTTCTTGGCCCGCCTGCAGTCCAGAAATGTCTCCCACGGAAAATGTGTGGCGCATAATGAAGCGTAAAATACGACAAGACCCCGGACTTTTGAACAACTTAAGCAGTACATCAAGCAAGAATGGTAAATAGTTCCACTTTCAAAGCTTCATCATCTGGTTTCTTCAGTTCCCAAACGTTTTTTGAGTGTTGTTAAAAGATAAAGGTGATGTAACACAGTGGTGAACATGCCCTTTCCCAACTACTTTGTTACGTGTTGCAGCCATGATATTCTAAGTTAATTATTATTTGCAAAAAAAAAAAAAGTTTATGAGTTTGGACATCAAATATCTTGTTTTTGTAGTGCATTCAAATGAATATGGGTTGAAAAGGATTTGCAAATCATTGTATTCCGTTTATATTTACGTCGAACACAATTTCCCAACTCATATGGAAACGGGGTTTGTACACATCTTGTAATATACCATGAACAACAACAAGAACAAAGGATTCAAAGAAAGTATATCTGCTCAGACATAACAAAGAGGCCAACACAGTGTGATGTTGCATATTATTGGATGAGATGCACAATCCTGCAGCCATTAAGCAGTAAATGCTCCACAAAAGAGGTGATTACACCTGCTGGTCATCAGTCAGAAGACCATAATAAAGCGCTTTTAAACACATTAGGGTGACATTTTGAAAAAGAGGATTGTTTTTACATGCCCCCTCCCCCCTTACCCCCACAACAAGCACTTCGGGCAGATGGAGCTTAAAGGCAAACCTCATGGGGAGCCGACGTAAGAGTCCATGTGCTAAGCAGCAGCATGAAATCTCCGCAGTAGCGCTGCAAGAAAGGTCATGTGACCACTAAAGTGCTTTAAAAACCACAAACACAACATACCTTATAATGCTTTGTCACTGTCTGTGCATTACGTATAAGGGCGTATAGTTATCTGAATGTTAGTTTTTACATCAGTTTTTGTTGGTAATTGGTTCAAAAACAGAAGCCATGAACAAAAGAATAATTTGATTGATTGATTGATTAATACATACTTTTATTAGTAGATTGCACAGATCAGTACATATTCCGTACAATTGACCACTAAACGGTAACACCTGAATACGTTTTTCAACTTGTTTAAGTCGGGGGTCCACGTTAATCAATTCATGGTACAAATATATACTATCAGCATAATACATTCATCACACAGGTTAATCATCATCAATCAATCAATGTTTATTTATACAGCCCTAAATCACAAGTGTCTCAAAGGGCTGCGACAAACCACACACAAACTTGGGAGTAGATTCATGACTTCAGACCAGGGGTTCCCAAACTCTGGTACGTGCACCACTCGTGGTAGGACAGCCCCATCTAGTGGTACGCCCCCTGAAGAACAGTGTTTTATTGTCTTGAACTCAAACACAGTGTTCAAACTTAGTGTCACGTTACAGCTGCAAAACATATCAAATATACGTGTTAAATAACACCTCTGTCTTGTTTTTAATGAATACTTAGGCCTACTACGCTACTGTGTTGCACATGTTAGTCATTACGGTGGCACTTGGAGAAAAAAAAGTTTGAAAGTCTCTGCGTGTGGGTTTCTCCTGGGACCGACAGAATCTTTGTGAGCCCAAAGTCCAGGATCATAGTATATACATTGAATTATTTACATTATTTACAATCCGGGGGAGAGCCCCGCCACCCGGCGGAGGAAACTCATTTCGGCCGCTTGTACCCGTGATCTTATCCTTTCGGTCATGACCCAAAGCTCATGACCATAGGTGAGGATGGGAACGTAGATCGACCGGTAAATTGAGAGCTTTGCCTTCCGGCTCAGCTCCTTCTTCACCACAACGGATCGGTACAACGTCCGCATTACTGAAGACGCCGCACCGATCCGCCTGTTGATCTCACGATCCACTCTTCCCCCACTCGTGAACAAGACTCCTAGGTACTTGAACTCCTCCACTTGGGGCAGGGTCTCCTCCCCAACCCGGAGATGGCACTCCACCCTTTTCCCGGGCGAGAACCATGGACTCGGACTTGGAGGTGCTGATTTTCATTCCGGTCGCTTCACACTCGGCTGCGAACCGATCCAGTGAGAGCTGAAGATCCCGGTCAGATGAAGCCATCAGGACCACATCATCTGCAAAAAGCAGAGACCTAATCCTGCGGTTACCAAACCGGAACCCCTCAACGCCTTGACTGCGCCTAGAAATTCTGTCCATAAAAGAGATAGGGTGAGAAGCTCTGCCATCCGGGAGGAACTCAAAGTAAAGCCGCTGCTCCTCCACATGGAGAGGAGCCAGATGAGGTGGTTTGGGCATCTGGTCAGGATGCCACCCGAACGCCTCCCTAGGGAGGTGTTTAGGGCACGTCCAGCTGGTAGGAGGCCACGGGGAAGACCCAGGACACGTTGGGAAGACTATGTCTCCCGGCTGGCCTGGGAACGCCTCGGGATCCCCCGGGAAGAGCTAGACGAAGTGGCTGGGGAGAGGGAAGTCTGGGTTTCCCTGCTTAGGCTGTTGCACCCGCGACCCGACCTCGGATAAGCGGAAGATGATGGATGGATGGATGGACAATCTGGGGGGTGAGATGAAGAGCTTTGGTTGATATCATCAACAATTGCATCAACAGAGAAATGGACATTGAAACAGTGTAGGTCTTACTTAGTAGGATATGTACAGCCAGCAGAGAACATAGTGAGTTCACATAGCATAAGAACAAGTAAATACATTAGAAGTACATTTGATTATTTGCATTTGGTTATTTACAATAAGGGGAGATGGGATGTGGATGGGGGAGGGTATTAGTAAAGGGTTGATGTTGCCTGAAAGTGCTGTTTTAGAGCAGTTTTGAAGGAATATAGAGATGCATTGGGGTTTTACATGCAGAAAGAAATGGAACATACTTATGAATAACAGAAAAATTGGTAAATTTAACATTTAACATTGGCTTTACTAGGGCTGCGAATCTTTGGGTGTCCCACGATTCGATTCAAAATCGATTTTTTTTCAATTCAACACAATTCTCGATTCAAAAACGATTTTTTCCCCCAATTCAAAAGGATTCTCTGTTCATTCCATATGTAGGATTTCAGCAGGATCTACCCCAGTCTGCTGACATGCAAGCAGAGTAGTAGATTTTTGTAAAAAGCTTTTATAATTGTAAAGGACAATGTTTTATCAATTTGTTTCAACTATTAAACGAACCAAAAATATGACTAATTTTATCTTTGTGGAAATATTGGACACAGTGTGTTGTCAAGCTTATGAGATGCAATGCAAGTGTAAGCCACTGTGAAACCATTATTATTATTTTTTTTATAAATGTCTAATGATAATGTCAATGAGAGATTTTTAATCACTGCTATGTTGAAATTATAACTAGTATTGATACTGTTGTTGATAATATTCATTTTTGTTTCACTACTTTTGGTTTGTTCTGTGTCGTGTTTGTGTCTTCTCTCAATTGCTCTGTTTATTGCAGTTCTGAGTGTTGCTGGGTAAGGTTTGGTTTTGGAATTGGATTGCATTGTTATGGTATTGCTGTGTATTGTTTTGTTGGATTTATTAAAAAAAAAATTAAAAATCACCAAAAAAAATCGATTTAAAAAAAAATGAGAATCGCGATTCGAATTCGAATCGATTTTTTCCCACACCCCTAGCCTTTACTTTGCACTTTGCTACAAGGGATTTCTTAAATTCAGTAGTATTGCTCACCTTCTTTATTAAGTTGCTGTGTCCTGTAACTTTTTTGACCCCATGTTAAATAGTATATTTGCAGACTTACTTAATAGTAGTATTGTCCCGGTCCCAAAATGTATTTCGATACTTGTCGATACTTTTCTAAATAAAGGGGACTACAAAGAATGGCATTGTTGGCTTTATTTTAACAAAAAATGCTATAATACTTAAAGGCCTACTGAAAGCCACTACTAGCGACCACGCAGTCTGATAGTTTATATATCAATGATGAAATATTAACATTGCAACACATGCCAATACGGCCTTTTTAGTTTACTAAATTGCAATTTTAAATTTCCCGCGAAGTATCCTGTTGAAAATGTCGCGGAATGATGACGCTTATGTTGACGCGTGTTTGTGACGTTATTGGTTGGAGCGGACATTACAGACCAGCACCACTCACGGCTAAAAGTCGTCTCTTTTCATCGCATAATTACACAGTATTTTGGACATCTGTGTTGCTGAATCTTTTACAATTTGTTCAATTAATAATGGAGACTATAAAAAACAATGCTGTTGGTGGAAAGCGGTGGATTGAAGCTGCCTTTAGTAACCGAAACATAGCCGGTGTTTATTTATTTGTTGTGTAACTTTAACACAGAGCGGTCAAACGAACATGTTTCTCTACCACATGTCAACCAATTGTGATATTAAGTCAGCTCTTACCGGAGACTTCAGCAAATAATGTGACCTCCTCCTGCAGCTGTCAAAAAGGCAGCTGTAACCTTGGCTCCTCCAATGGCTTCTCTCAGAGACACTGGCATTCACCGTAGCCCTCCGACTTTCAGGTATGACTTCACAATCTCACTAAAACACTATTAACACAATAAGCAGATAAGGGATTTTCCAGAATTATCCTAGTAAATGTGTCTAATAACATCTGAATCGCCCCCACAGCCGCCGCCTGGAGCCGTTGCCTTTTCTTTCTTTTTTTCCCTTTTTTTTTAGTGCCTCACTCTAACTTTCCTCATCTACGAATCTTTCATCCTTGCTCAAATTAATGGGGAAATCGTCGCTTTCTCAGTCGGAATCGGTCTCGCTGCTGGTGGCCATGATTGTAAACAATGTGAGGATGTGAGGAGCTCCACAACCCGTGACGTCACGCGCACATCGTCTGCTACTTCCGGTACAGGCAAGGTTTTTTTATTAGTGACCAAAAGTTGCGAACTGTTCTCTACTAAATCCTTTCAGCAAAAATATGGCAATATCGCGAAATGATCAAGTATGACACATAGAATGGACCTGCTATCCCCGTTTAAATAAGAAAATCTCATTTCAGTAGGCCTTTAAACTTGTATTTCTTATTGCAGGTTTGTCCTAAAATAGAATAGTGAACATACTAGACAACTTGTCTTTTAGTAATAAGTAAAGAAACAAAGGCTCCTAATTAGTCTGCTGACTTATGCAGTAACTTATTATGTCATTTTCCATTCTATTATTTTGTCAAAATTATTAAGGACAAGTGGTAGAAAATTAATTATTAATCTACTTATTCATTTACTGTTAATATCTGCTTGTATTCTCTTTTAACATGTTCTATCTACACTTCTGTTAAAATGTATCCATCCATCCATTTCCTACCGCTTGTCCCTTTTGGGGTCGCGGGGGGAGCTGGAGCCTATCTCAGCTACATTCGGTATACCCTGCCTTCCGTCGGAATGCAGCCGAGATAGGCTCCAGCGAAATGTAATAATCACTCATTCTTCTGTTGTTTGATACTTTACATTAGTTTTGGCTGATACCACAAATTTAGGTATCGATCCGATACCAAGTAGTTCCAGGATCATACATTGGTCATATTATGTGTCCAGGGACATATTTACTGAGTTAATAAACATAATATGAAATATAAGAAAAGGAAAAAAAATTGTGATGACAAAAAATAGCTAGATAGGCCATTGTAATTGGTATCATTACAGTGGATGTTAGGTGTAGATCCACCAATGGCGTTTGTTTGCATTGTGACGCCGGTGAGCTACGGTGTGTAGTGAAGCATTTTTAGCTATTCCTCATCCTGTAGGGATGATACTTGTAAGAAACTTACTTTATTTGTTGCCATGTAGGCGAGGATTAGTAATTTAAAATTAGCTAAAGCACTGCAGACTACGACTTGACGTTAGCTGCTGGCTAGCTAGCCATGTCTTAAAGCACCTTTTTCTGAGGGCGTTTCAGTATTTTAGCTTCATCTTTATATTTAGTTTTTAAGCCAAAATGCATCAATTCTCCCTTTTCTGTCTACACATTGTGTCTGCTTGTAAGTACTCTGTGATTGTGAGTTGCCGAACATGCTCCTCGGCTTGTAAAACCAGCCATGACGTGACAACGGCCCGCTGTCATGCCCGTTAAAAAAAAAAGACAGATACTTTTAGAGGCCGTATAGTACCAAATAAGAATCATTAGTAACGCGGTACTATACTAGTACTGAACAACCCAAATCTGCAGCAATACTTAAAAGAAACAAATGCAGGGACTGAAATACCAATGTGTAGGATTTTTTGTTTGAGCACTTCTGTCTGAGGAATGATACACACTGCAAAAACGGAAATCTAAGTAAGATTAAATATCTCAAATAAGGGTGCTATTTGCTTATTTTATGTCTGATAAGATAATTATTCTCACTAAGCAGATTTTATGTTAGTGTTTTTCTTGTTTAAAGGGTTTTGCTCCTAAATGATCTCAGTGAGATATTACAGGTTGTAGCTGAGATGTCATGACCTATATTGAGTAAAACATGCTTGAAACTAGAATATCAACCGTTGCAAAGCTGTGTCAACAACACCCAGAAGTATAAAAGTACTTTTTCAAAGTAATATTTTTTTCTTTATGTCAAGATAATGGCACTAGTATTTACTTAATTTAGGAATATTTTTCAACATATTGAGCAAAAAGGTCTCATATTTTTTTTCTACCAAGAAAAGTGCACTTGTTATTAGTGAGAATATACTTATTTTAAGGTATTTTGGATTCATTGAGGTTAGCTAATTTTACTTGTTTTGGAAAGTCTTGACAAGCCAAATTTTCTTGTTCTATTGGCAGATAATTTTGCTTAGTTCAAGTAAAATACCCCTCATTTTCGTATTTTTTTTTCTTGTTTTTAAAGACTGATTTTTTGCAGTGCACATACAAAAAGACAGAAAATTATTTAAACTGTAGAAAAAATATGCCTCAATTTGTCACCAAAATACAAAGTCAATGAATAGTGGAGCGTACCAAAACCGAGATACCCCATACTCTTTAACTTGTACAATAACAGGATGTGGCAGGTTGTGCCAAAATTGGAATCAGATGAAGAAAAACTCAGACAGGAGTGACAAATACATTTTCACCGCATGCCACATTGACGTTACGGTTGCTCTCAGAGGGTCAGTTATATTGTGAAAGCATTACAGTAATAACTTCTCTTTGTAATATTACAGATATGCCACTGTATTAAATGCAAATTTTTTTTTTGAACCAATATTATGTACTTTTGAAATCAGCAGTTATGGTTAGATAGTGGTAGCTAGAAAACTATTGTAAATAAAAACAAATATATATATATATATATATATATATATATATATATATATATATATATATATATATATATATATATATATATATATATATATATATATATATATATATACACACACACACACACACTGTATACAGTATATATGTGTACAGTTGTGATCAAAATTATTCAACCCCCACACAATGTTGGTGTTTTAGCAAGTTGGACATTTATTCCGTATTTTGTTTATAGTCATATCAAATAAAGATGTGTCAAATAGACAAATGCAACTTAAATTGTAACACTGTATTTTACAAAATACCAAAAAAGGACATTTTTCTTAATACCTCATGGACAAAATGATTCAACCCCCTAGTTCCATGCATCTTTAGTACTTGGTAGAACACCCTTTGGCAGTAATGACATCCTTCAAAGGTGATACATAACCGGACACAAGCTTCTTGCAAGCATCTACAGGTATTTTAGCCCATTCCTCTTGGGCAAAGGCCTCCAGTTCATTCATATTTTTGGGCATGCGTGCTGCAACTGCCTTCTTCAAGTCCCACCACAGGTTTTCTACAGGATTTAGGTCTGGCGACTGTGAAGGCCACTCCAGAGTCTTCCAGCCCTTCTTCTGCAACCACTCTGATGTTGATTTGGAGGTATGCTTGGGATCGTTGTCCTGTTGGAAGGTCCAACGTCTCCCAAGCCTCAGCTTTGTCACTGACTTCATGACATTTGCAGATAATATATCCTGGTGGGAAATATAATTCATAATGCCTTGAACGCTCTGGAGATTCCCGGTACCTGAGGCAGAGAAACAGCCCCAGAGCATGATTGACCCCCACCATGCTTAACAGTAGGAAAGGTGTTCTTCTCTTTGTAAGCTTCATTTTTTCTCCTCCAGACATAACGTTGATTCATAGGCCCAAAGAGTTCCACTTTTGTCTCATCACTTCATAGAACAGTTTTCCAAAACCTTTGGGGTTTGTCCAGATGATTTTTGGCATACTGGAGTCTATTTTTCTTGTGCCTGGTAGTCAGAAGTGGGGTGAGCCTGGGAGTTCTGGCATGGAGGCCTTCATCTCGTAGTGCGCGCCTTATTGTCTGGGACAATACCTGCGTTCCCCCCTCTGCAATGTCCTGTTGTAGTTCTTCTTTCCCCCACTGTACGCTTCAAATACCGGACAGCAGTGGCACACAGCATCCTCTTTCTACCACGCCCAGGTAGTACTTCCACTGTGCCTTTAGCTTCAAACTTGCGAATTATGCTTCCAACTGTGTCTCTTGGAATGTGTAATGTCTTTGCTATTTTTTTTATATCCATATCCTTTCTTATGAAGAGAAATTACCTCCTCTCTTGACTTCTTTGACCACTCCCTGGACTTCACCATGTTGCAAATACACCATTGACCATCTACAAGAAGCTGAGCGTCACAGTCTTTTTCAATCAGTTTAACTGTTGCTCGTTATGGTTCTAATCACATCTGGAGGTGTTTTCAACACCTGATTGAAAAGTCCTTATTCAAATTCTATTCTTAAGAGTTATGATCCTCAAGGGGTTTAATAATTTTGTCAATGAGATATTAAGAGAAATTACACTGTTTGGTATGTTACAAAATATAATGTCATTTTAGTTGTATGGCCATTTGACACATATTTATTTGATATGACTATAAACAAAATGTGGAATAAATGTCCAACTTGCTAAAACACAAAAATTGTGTGGGGATTGAATAATTTTGATCACAACTGTATATATATATATATATATATATATATATATATATATATATATAGTACAGGGCAAAAAATTGGACACATCTTCTCATTCAATGTTTTTTGTATTTTTCATATCCATTTGAACATATTGAAGGAATCGAAACTATGAATGAACACATGTGGAGTCACATACTTAACCAAAAAAGGTGAAATAACTGAAACATGTTTTACATTAAGGTTTTTTCAAAATAGCCACTCTTTGTTTTGATTACTGCTTTGCACACTCTTAGCATTCTCTTGAAGTAGTCACCTGAAATGATTTTCACTTCACTGGCGTGCCTTATCAGGTTTGATTAGTGGAATTTCTGGCTCTATCAATGGGATTGGGACTATCAGTTGTGTTGTGAATGAGAAGGTTTGTCCAAACTTTTTGCCTGTACATATATATATATATGTATATATATATATATATACATATATATATATATTCATATATACATATATATATACGTGTGTGTGTGCGTGTATATGTATGTATGTATTTATGTATATATATATAGGTGTATATACTGTACATATATATATATAAATATATATATATATATATATATATATGTAATATATGTGTGTGGAAGGGGCGTGGTTGACGTGTCCCCTGCGGGCGGGGCATGTGCAGGAGCCGGCTGTGAAGCCACGACAGGTGAAGAGATTTCTCAGCTGGAACGAGTTGTCAAATGATACAACACTCTTTTATTTTCAAGTCGTCTCTTTGCTTTTCAGCAATGTTCAGTTTAGTGGTTTGTTTGTCAAGCATCTCTCCTCCCGGATTTTCCTCAACCTCATGGTCTCCAGCGCGCCTGATGAAGAGACAGGTGATTAGACAACTCGTTTCAGCAGAGAAATCTCCTCACCTGTCGTTGCTTCACAGCCGGCTCCTGCACATGCCCCGCCCGCAGGGGACACGTCGACCACGCCCCTTCCACAATGTGTAATGTGTAATTTCTCGTCCTTTCACTTGTCAAAATGAAGCTTAAAGGCCTACCGAAATGAGATTTTCTAATTTAAACGGGGATAGCAGGTCCGTTCTATGTGTCATACTTGATCATTTCGCGATATTGCCATATTTTTGCTGAAAGGATTTAGTAGAGAACATCCACGATAAAGTTCGCAACTGGAGAAAAGCCCTGCCTTTACCGGAAGTCGCAGACGATGACGTCACATGTTGATGGCTCCTCACATATTCACATTGATTTTAATGGGAGCCTCCAACAAAAACAGCTATTCAGACCGAGAAAACGTCAATTTCCCCATTAATTTGAGCGGGGATAAAAGATATTTGAGGATATTGATAGTGACGGACTAGAAAAAAAAAAAAAACGCGATGGCAATCGCATTGCATTGAGACGGATTCATATGTTTTTAGAGACATTTACTAGGATAATTCTGGGAAATCCCTTATCTTTCTATTGTGTTGCTAATGTTTTAGTGAGTTTAACAGTACCTGATAGTCGGAGGTGTACGTCCACGGCCGGGTGTTGACGCGCAGTGTCTCGGGGAAGTCGATGGCAGCTGTATGGACGGCACAAGCTCAGCTGATATCCGGTAAGAAGCGACTTTTTAACCACAATTTTCTCACCGAAACCTGCTGGTTGACATGTAGTCGGGATCCATGTCCGGCAGCACGACTTTTAACAGGGGCCAGGAAACACCAGCATATAACCCCAATTCTTCAGAGTTTGCACTGGCTCCCTGTTCATTTTAGAATTGATTTTAAAACATTGCTGTTTGTTTTTAAATCTTTACATGGACTGGCACCTCAATATATCTCGGACCTTATCCAAATTTACATTCCTGCACGCGCTCTGAGGTCCGAGAGCCAGTTCCAGCTCGTGGTGCCCAAGACCAGACTTAAGACCAGGGGAGACAGGGCCTTCTCTGTGGTCGGCCCTAAGCTCTGGAACACTCTGCCCCTCCATGTTCAAACTGCTTCCACAGTGGAGTGTTTTAAGTCTCGTCTTAAGACCCACTTTTATTCTTTGGCTTTTAACACTACGTGAGTTGTGTGGTCCTCTGTTGTCCTCTGTGTTTTTTATACACTTTGATTTCTATTTTACTGTTTTAATTGATTTGACCCTTTAAAATAGTTTTTAATCATATTTGTTTTTGTATTGTTTTTATATTTATTAATTGTATTAATTTTATTAATTTTTATTAATTTTTTGTTTTTATTCAGTCATTGGTGGAGCATAATATTGTTTTTAACATGGCTGTGCAGGACTTTGGAAACGTTATTGTTGTTTAAATGTGCTATATAAATAAAGTGGATTGGATTGGATTAGTAAAGTTTCACCTCCGTGAATTTTAAACAAGGAATCACCGTGTGTTTGTGTGGCTAAAGGCTAAAGCTTCCCAACTCCGTCTTTCTACTTTGACTTCTCCAATATTAATTGAACAAATTGCAGAAGATTCAGCAACACAGATGTCCAAAATACTGTATAATTATGCCGTTAAAGCAGACGACTTTTAGCTGTGTGTGTGTGCAGCGCTCATATTCATAACAGCCCGTGACGTCACGCGTACACGTCATCATTACGCGAGAAAAAACTCCCGGGAAATTTAAAATTGCAATTTAGTAAACTAAAAAGGCCGTATTGGCATGTGTTGCAATGTTAATATTTCATCATTGATATATAAACTATCAGACTGCGTGGTGGGTAGTAGTGGCTTTCAGTAGGCCTTTAAACTGGGTACTATCTCAGCGATCCTGTTCTGTCTCCCTGTAATGTTTGTCTGATCTTGAATGGGATTGTGCTGAAAATTGTAATTTTCCTGAAGGAACTCTCCTGACGGAATAAATAAAGTACTATCTAATCTAATCTAATCTATCTAAAAGACTCCAGCTGAGTAAAAACATGCAAGATATAGTTACACTAATCAGCACTCTTCAGCACACAAATGCCCCCTAAAATCTCTTGCAACTCCAAAGTTTTTTTAGTTATTATTTCTCTCCGCTGTCAAGTATGTCGTAATTAAGATACATAAGAAATGAAGAAGTTGTCCTCGAATACTGTAATGAAATTTTAAATACAACATTTTAGGAACGCCCCAATCAGCCTTCGACACCACAGCCCTTTGTGTTACTTGCTGAGTCGTTTTTACTTCGTATTACTCCTTCCTGATTTTGACCGTTGCCTGATAATACAAGATGGGTGTTTTTTTTTTTCTTTTCTTGTTTATTTGACCTTTGAAAGAGACTTTTACCCTTTTGTCTGGCATTTTCAGAAAGAATATTGATCCGAATGAGTCTGCAGCTGCGTTGTCATTCAGTACTTTGGGTCCGGCTTGGCATGCAAGACCGATCATTATTATTTTGTTGGTTTTCCTTACTCAACCTGTCACAAACTATCCATTCCAAAAATCCTTTGAAAAGATTGCAGTCCACTTCAAATGGATGGATCAATAGACGCTTTAGGCTATTTCTTTAGCGTCTTGTCAGATATTAGCTGGAACACATACAATTTACTAGCTCCACCGTTTAGTGACCAGAGGTGGGTATTAACGCACTACATTTACGCTGAGTTTCATTCCGATTGTTACATTTCTTTAAATAATAAATATCTACAATCTATTGATTAAGACCTGCAAAGACCAATTCATTTGTCAGCGAGCCTTCTTCTGGCAGGCACCGTCACATGACGGTTTTGCCAATCCAATGGAAGCTTGAGTGACTCCATCATCTTCCGCTTATCCGAGGTCGGGTCGCGGGGGCAACAGCCTAAGCAGGGAAACCCAGACTTCCCTCTCCCCAGCCACTTCGTCTAGCTCTTCCCGGGGGATCCCGAGGCGTTCCCAGGCCAGCCGGGAGACATAGTCTTCCCAACGTGTCCTGGGTCTTCCCCGTGGCCTCCTACCGGTTGGACGTGCCCTAAACACCTCCCTAGGGAGGCGTTCGGGTGGCATCCTGACCAGATGCCCGAACCACCTCATCTGGCTCCTCTTGATGTGAAGGAGCAGCGGCTTTACTTTGAGTTCCTCCCGGATGACAGAGCTTCTCACCCTATTTCTAAGGGAGAGCCCCGCCACACGGCGGAGGAAACTCATTTCAGCCGCTTGTACTCGTGATCTTATCCTTTCGGTCATGACCCAAAGCTCATGACCATAGGTGAGGATGGGAACGTAGATCGACCGGTAAATTGAGAGCTTTGCCTTCCGGCTCAGCTCCTTCTTCACCACAACGGATCGGTACAACGTCCGCATTACTGAAGACGCCGCACCGATCCGCCTGTCGATCTCACGATCCACTCTTCCCTCACTCGTGAACAAGACTCCTAGGTATTGGAACTCCTCCACTTGGGGCAGGGTCTCCTCCCCAACCCGGAGATGTCATTCCACCCTTTTCCGGGCGAGAACCATGGACTCGGACTTGGAGGTGCTGATTCTCATTCCGGTCGCTTCACACTCGGCTGCGAGTGACTTTTGACTACATTTTACCAATCAAACGGAGCCTAGCAGTCACATTATTTTGTTTCACCAATTTATCGTAAGCTTTAGTGATGTTTGACTCCATTCCACCAATCAAACTTAAAATAGCATTATTCCTTGTTAGGAATAACAAGCCGGTTGCAGTGTTATTTTTGCGGACTAAAAAATGTTCTCCTAGTTATCGTCAACCACCTATTTTACCCTGACTAAAATAGGACGATAACGATTCACAACAAAGGCACGTTGACGAAAACGATCACGGAATTGACAATTTAGTCGACGAAAATAAAAAAACAGACAAAAATGTCCTCTTTCGGCAAGAAAAGACAATTTAGGAATATATCCAATCACAATAGCATGCAAGAGAGGACAGTTATCCAATCAGGACGACAACTACTAAGACATGGTGTTTGGATTTTTCATCGGGAAACAAGACTACCATATTTTTCGGATTGTAAATAAAAAATTGCGATTTATAGTCTGGAGTGACTTATATGTAAAAAGTATTAACATATTACCGTAAAATATCAAAAAATATTATTTTTCTTATTCACGTAAGAGACTAGGTCGGTGGTCGGCTTACTGCGGCTCCCGAGCCGCATGCGTCTCTTTAGCGCCGCCCTAGTGGCTCTCTGGAGCTTTTTTCAAAAATGTTTTCATATGAGTTGGGAAATTGTGTTAGATGTAAATATAAACTGAATACAATGATTTGCAAATCCTTTTCAGCCCATATTCAATTGAATGCACTACAAAGACAAAATATTTGACATTCAAACTCATAAACTTTATTTTTTTTGCAAATAATAATTAACTTAGAATTTCATGGCAGCAACACGTGCCAAAGTAGTTGAGAAAGGGCATGTTCACTACTGTGTTACATCACCTTTTCTTTCAACAACACTCAATAAACGTTTGGGAACTGAGGTAAGTACCCGCACTCTTTTACTACAAAACCACGCTGTTGTAACATGTGGTTTGGCATTGTCTTGCTGAAATAAGCAGGGGCGTCCATGATAACGTTGCTTGGATGACAACATATGTTGCTCCCAAACCTGTGTGGACCATTCAGCATTAATGGTGCCTTCACAGATGTGTAAGTTACCCATGCCTTTGGCACTAATACACCCCCATACCATCACAGATGCTGGCTTTTGAACTTCGCGCCTATAACAATCCGGATGGTTATTTTCCTCTTTGTTCCGTTTGAAATGTAGACTCGTCAGACCACAGAACACTTTTTTACTTTGCATCAGTCCATCTTAGATGAGCTCGAGGCCAGCAAAGCCAGCGGCGTTCCTGGGTGCTGTTGATAAATGGCCAAGTAAGTTTCTGTTTATTGTTCATAGTTTCTGCCCTTGTGCAAGTTTATGTTTCATTAGTCAAGTTTGTTTTCTGCCTTTTGTTTGCTTTTTTTTTTGTAGTTACAGTGTTAAAATAAAAGATGTCATTACCTTCACGCCTCGCCCGCTCCAACGTTCCTTTGCCTTCAGGAAAAACAAACCCCAAAGTCCACGTTCTGACAAAAGTTTACTGTAATGTTAGTCGACTAAAATGTGGAGGAACTTAGTGAACTAAAACTAGACTAAAACTTTATTAATTTATGTATCTAAAGTCAGAATAAAACTAAGTCCAAAGTAGGGTTGTATGGTATACCGGCATTAGTATAGCACCGCGATACTAATGAATCATATTCGGTACTATTCCGCCTCTGAAAAGTACCGGTCCACCATATGTTAAAAGAGAAAGTAAGCAGATATTAACAGTAAATTAACAAGTAAATTAATAATAAATTTTCTACCACATGTCCTTAATAATTTTGACCAACTAATAGAATGTAAAATGACACAATATGTTACTGCATATGTCAGCAGCTAAATTAGGAGCCTCTGTTTGCTTACTCACTAATAAAAGACAAGTTGTCTTGTATGTTCACCATTTTATTTAAGGAAAAACTTGCAATAAAAAACATTTATTTAATGTATCCTAAGTTTTTTGTTAAAATAAAGCCAATAATGCCATTTTTTGTGGTCCCCTTTATTTAGAAAAGTGTCAAAGTACCGAAAAGTATCAAAATAATATTGGCACCGGTATCAACATATTGGTATCGGGACAACACTAGTCCCAAGACTGTGACTAAAATTATATTAAAAACTGCTGTCAAAATGAGCACTGGTCAGTGGTATTGATAAAATAGAACCCTACTTGTTTAAAAAGTGTCAGAATGTTTCCAAAATGAGACAATTTAACTATGCGACATGACATCGTTTGTTTGAGCAAGCAAAATCATCCTAAAACAGTTGACTAAAATAGCGATCTTTTCGTAGGTCTCTGACAGAGGTGGGTAGGGTAGCCAGAAATTGTACTCAAGTAAGAGTACTGTTACTTTACAGATTTATTACTCGAGTAAAAGTAAGGAGTAGTCATCCAAATATTTACTTGAGTAAAAGTAAAAAGTATGTTGTGAAAAAACTACTCAAGTACTGAGTAACTGATGAGTAACCTGTTTGTTTAATGATTACGGCAACAAGTAATGCACAAAAACATAAAAATAGTAACGAACAAATTCCGAGCCAGGAATATCTCTTAAGCAACTAAAACAATAATATATATTAAATAATAATACATTAAAATAAAAAAATGAAGGCAAATTGAGCCACAATAACTTAACAGCACCATAGGCTCAGTAGGCATTCATCGATTGATTGATTGATTGATTGATTGAAACTTGTATTAGTAGATTGCACAGTACAGTACATATTCCGCACAATTGACCACTAAATGGTAACACCCCAATAAGTTTTTCAACGTTAATCAATTACTTAATAAATGACCAAGTCGAGGTGATCTACCTCATATATACACATACATATCATATATATATATATATATATATATATATATATATATATACATATATATATATATATATATATATATATATATATGTACAGTATATCATTTATAGTTATTTATTTTGCTGTTTTTGTTGACATGTTAAATATGTTTTAATGAATATACATGAATGTTTAACATATAGATTCCTATCTTTCATGAAGACAAGAATATAAATTGGTGTATTACCTGATTGTGATGACTTGTATTGATTGGAATCAGACAGTATAGTGCTGATAATGTCCACATTTTCAAATGGAGGAGAAAAAAAAAGTTCCTCTTTTCTGTCTAATACCACATGAAAGTCGTTGGTTTTTGGCATCTTATCTGTCCAGCTTCCATATTTGTTTTTATACACTTTACAAGAAATCCATTGGCGGCAAACTCCGTAGCTTGCTTGCTTGTTTGCGCTGGCTTTCGGAGACTCTTATTTTGTTAGCGCAGGCGCGATGGAGCGGCGCTTTTATTGTGAAGACAGGAACTGTGCGATCAGTCTTTAGGCTTTTGACGGGAAGTACGGTTGAAATAAAAAGTGTCTTTTTTTCCTTTACACTTTTGATTGATTGATTGAAACTTTTATTAGTAGATTGCACAGTACAGTACATATTCTGCACAATTGACCACTAAATGGTAACACCCCAATAAGTTTTTCAACTTGTTTAGGTCGGATTCGACATGTGACGGTCACGTGACCGCCTGGTTTTGTTTGATTGGTCCAACGTCACCAATGACTGCATTTGATTGGTGAAACGCAGGCATGCGTAGTTCCTACTTTGAATGCGTGTCCGACAAAATCAAAACAAACAAAGCGTGCATTAACAGATCGAAAAGAAAAAAAAAGTAGCGAGTAACGAGCTGATTGTAGATAAATGGAGCGGAGTAAAAGTAGCGTTTCTTCTCTATAAATATACTCAAGTAAAAGTGAAATTATGTTGCATAAAAACTACTCTTAGAAGTACAATTTATCCCAAAAGTTACTCAAGTAGATGTAACGGAGTAAATGTAACGCGTTACTACCCACCTCTGGTCTCTGATGATCCTAATAATCACAAGTGTCATTCAAACACTACATTACCAACAATACCAAATAGCAGTTGAAATTTGTACTTATCTATTAGAGCCTGAGTTACTAATTCTATCTTATTAGTGTGTAGCATTCTCCTCTTCTATTGTAATTATATTTTCACATAGCGAACACGCTGAAATGACCACATTTTTCCCCCTAGTGTACGAAAGGGCACACTCCTTATGGCCAGAAGTCACATTAGACCAGGGGTCCCCAACACGGTGCCCGCGGGCACCAGGTAGCCCGTAAGGACCAGATGAGTCGCCCGCTGGCCTGTTCTAAAAATAGCTCAAATAGCAGCACTTACCAGTGAGCTGCCTCTATTTTTTAAATTGTATTTATTTACCAGGAAGCTGGTCTCGCTTTGCTCCAGATTTTTAATTCTAAGAGGGACAAAACTCAAATAGAATTTGAAAATACAAGAAAATATTTTAAAGACTTGGTCCTTACATGTTTAAATAAATTCATTTATTGTTTTACTTGGCTTCTTATAACTTTCAGAAAGACAATTTTAGAGAAAAAATACAACCTTACAAATTATTTTAGGATTTTTAAACACATATACCTTTTTACCTTTTAAATTCCTTCCTCATTTTTCCTGAAAATTTAAATCAATGTTCAAGTATTTTTTTTTATTGTAAAGAATAATAAGTACATTTTAATTTAATTCTTCATTTTAGCTTCTGTTTTTTCGACAAAGAATATTTGTGAAATATTTTTTAAAACGTATTATGATTAAAATTTTAAAAAAATATATTCTGACGAATCTAGAAAATCTTTAGTATCAAATTTAAATCTTATTTCAAAGTCTTTTGAATTTCTTTGAATTTTTTTGTTCTGGAAAATCCAGAAGAAATAATGATTTGTCTTTGTTAGAAATATAGCTTGGTCCAATTTGTTATATATTCAAACAAAATGCAGATCGGATTTTAACCTATTTAAAACATGTCATCAAAATTCTGAAATTAATCTTAATCAGGAAAATTACTAATGATGTTGCACAAATTATTTTTTAAACATTTTTTCAAAAAGATTCAAATTAGCTCATTTTTTTTCTTTTTTTCAGTTTAATTTTGAATTTTAAAGGTTCGAAATTCAAGATAAACTATGTTTCAAAATTGTATTTTCATTTATTTTCTGTTTTCTCCTCTTAAAACGTTCAATTAAGTGTTTTTTTCATCATTTATTCAGTACAAAAAAATGCACGACGGAATGACAGACAGAAATATCCATTATATATATATATATATATATATATATATGTATTAAAGGTAAATTGAGCAAATTGGCTATTTCTGGCAATTTATTTAAGTGTGTATCAAACTGGTAGCCCTTTGCATTAATCAGTACCCAAGAAGTAGCTCCTGGTTTCAAAAAGGTTGGTGACCCCTGCCTTAGAGAGACGAGCATGGAAACTACACATCAACACGTCGCTGTTAATATAGAAAAAAAATGAATTATATGACATATCAGATGACAATAGAAGCACACCGACTGTAAAAAGTGATATGACGTCAGACAAGGCAGCACAAAATTTTCAAAGATTACTTTTAAACTAGTAAAAAAACATTTATATCATGTGCTGTCATCCGTGTCAGTAGAAATGTTCGCATTTTAGCTTACAAAATTTCCACTTCTCGCTGGAGAAAACTTGTTGCACTAAATTGTCTATGATTATAATGTTTCACACATGCACGCTCACATCAACTAAAATTGTAGGCGAAGAATTTTTCAAAAATATCTACTGCAGGGGTCACCAACACGGTGCCCGCGGGCACCAGGTCGCTTGTAAGGACCAGATGAGTCGCCCGCTGGCCTGTTCTAAAAATAGCTCAAATAGCAGCACTTACCAGTGAGCTACCTCTACTTTTTGAATTGTATTTTTTTACTAGCAAGCTGGTCTCGCTTTGCTCGACATTTTTAATTCTAAGAGAGACAAAACTCAAATAGAATTTGAAAATCCAATAAAATATTTTAAATACTTGGTGTTCACATGTTTAAATAAATTCATTTGTTTTTTTTACTTTGCTTCTTATAACTTTCAGAAAGACAATTTTAAGGAAAAAATACAACTTTAAAAGTGCTTTTAGGATTTTTAAACACATGTACCTTTTTAACTTTTAAATTACTTCCTCTTTCCTGACAATTTAAATCAATGTTTAAGTATTTTTTTTTATTGTAAAGAATAATAAATAGATTTTAATTTAATTCATCATTTTAGCTTCTGTTTTTCAGACAAAGAATATTTGTGAAATATTTCTTATAACTTATTATGATTAAAATTAAAAATATATATATTCTGGCAAATCTACAAAATGTGTAGAATCTAATTCAAATCTTATTTCAAAGTCTTTTGAATTTCTTTTAACATTTTTGTTCTGGAAAATCTAGAAGAAATAAAGATTTGTCTTTGTTAGAAATATAGCTTGGTCCAATTTGTTATATATTCTAACAAAGTGCAGATTGGATTTTAACCTATTTAAAACATGTCATCAAAATTCTAAAATTAATCTTAATCATTATTTTAGTTTTTAGTGTTTTCAAAAAGATTCGAATTAGTTAGTTTTTCTCTTAATTTTTTTCGGTTGATTTTTGAATTTTAAAGAGTCGAAATTGAAGATAAACTATGTTTCAAAAATTAATTTTCACTTTTCTCATGTTTTTTTCTCTTTTAAACCGTTCAATTAAGTGCTTTTTTCATCATTTATTCTCTACAAAAAACCTTCCGTAAAAGGAAAAAAAATGTACGACAGAATGACAGGCAGAAATACCCATTTTTTTTATATATATATAGATTTATTTATTAAAGGTAAATTGAGCAAATTGGCTATTTCTGGCAATGTATTTAAGTCTGTATCAAACTGGTAGCCCTTTGCATTAATCAGTACCCAAGAAGTAGATCTTGGTTTCAAAAAGGTTGGTGACCCCTGATCTACTGTATAAATCAGAAGTGACTCAATACTTAAGTAGTTTTTTCACGTATTACTTACTTACTCTTAATCAAGTAATTATTTGGATACCTACATTGTGAGTCAAATTATTCAAAAATATTGGTACTCTTAATTGAGTACAATATTTGGGTACTCTACCCACCTCTGTTAGTGACGTAATAGCTACCGTATGTCCTTGAATTGCCGCAGGGCATATAGTATGCGCCTGCCTTGAATTACTGCCGGGTCAAACTCGCTTCCCAAAATAATTAGCGCATGCTTAGTATTACCGCCTGGTCAAACTCGAGACATCACAAGTGACACTTCCCTTGTCATCATTTTCAAAATGGAGGAAGCTGATTTCAATACCGGTAATTTGAAATCGCATAAAGGGAAGAAGATTAAGAGACATTCAGTAGGATTTAAAGTCCAAGCTTACATCACACGCACATTTTTTACTGCATACTTTTGGTAAGTGCCGGAGTGAGAAGAGGTATTAAAATAATTAGCGCATGCTTACTTTTACCGCATGCCTTTGGTAAGCGCAGGAGTGAGAAGCGGTTTTAAATTAATTAGCGCCCCGGCGGCAATTCAAGGAAATACGGTATGTTGAACTATATATCTCTTGAATGGCGTTACGGTAATTAAACAAGAAACCCAGCTTTCAGCTTGACAATTTTGCATTATGCAAACTTGCATTTCTGCTGTATAACAATTAGATCCTTTAGATCATGGGTGTCAAACTCTGGCCCGCCGTGTAATTTAATTTGTCCCTTTAGGCAATATCAATTTAGCATTAGAGCTGGCCCGCCGGTGTTATACAGCCTCGGTGCCGCTGTAACACCACATTCACCGCTAATACTCATACTTGCCAACCCTCCTAATTTTCCTGGTAGACTCCCGAAGTTCAGTGCCCCTTCCGAAAATCTCCTGGGGCAACCATCCTCCCGAATATATACCGATTTCCACCTGGACAACTATATTGGGGGCGTGCATTTAAGGCACTGCCTTTAGAGTTCTCTACATCCTTTCGTTACGTCCGCTTTCCCTCCATACTAACAGCGTGTCACATAATATTTGTGACTTTTACACACACACACGCACAAGGCATACTTGGTCAACAGCCATACAGGTCACTCTGAGGGTGGCCGTATAAACAACTTTAGCACTGTTTAAAATATGCGCCACACTGTGAACCCACACCAAACAAGAATGACAAACACATTTCGGGTTACACAACAGAACAAATACCCAGAGTCCCTTGCAGCACTAACTCTTCCGGTAAACTTCCAGCAAACTGACCAATAATTAACGTTTTATTCATGCATTTTCTCTTGCTACTTCAAGGCTTGAATGTTTGGTTCATTCATTATTGTTATTTTATTTTCAAATTTATTCTTAGCCTGTGGAAAAAAATTGATATTTACCTCGGAAGATTGCAAATAGAAAAAAACGTTTTTATTAAATTATTTATTAAAGACCCACCTGGAACTGCTACCCTCAGGCAGACGCTACAGGGTGCTAAAAGCGAGCACCAATAGACTAAAAAATAGCTTTTACCCAAGAGCCATAGTAGCACTAAACAGGCACTGAGTGTCCATATGTCCATCATGTCCTCATGTGTAATGTTTAAATGTTTTTCTATTTTTTTGGACTACAATGTGAAATAATGTTTTATGTATGTATACATAGATACATCTGTCATCTCTATCTTTTTTTTATTTATTTATTTTTTTAAATTTATTTATTTATTTATTTTTTTTTTTTAATTTATACTACCATATTGTATATGCACCTTAGGAGGAGCTGCTCCAATTTCGTTGTTCTTTGAACCTGTTCATTGCAATAATGACAATAAAAACTCTATTCTATTCTATTCTATTCTTCCATCCATCCATCATCTTCCGCTTATCCGAGGTCGGGTCGCGGGGGCAACAGCCTAAGCAGGGAAACCCAGACTTCCCTCTCCCCAGCCACTATTCTATTCTATTAAAATTTTATTTGATATGCCATTGATATTTTTTTAAATTATTATTATTATTATTTGAAACTGGATTTTGCATGTCACTATAAAGTTATATAAGCCTTTCTTGTTCAATATTTAAAGCAAAACTTGTTTGGGTCCCTATTAAAAGGTTTATTTGTTCAACCTTGGCCCGCGGCTTTGTTCCTTTTAAAATTTTGGCCCACTCTGTATTTGAGTTCGACACCCCTGCTGTAGATGAAATCATCACCCTGCGACCAACAAGTGAAAGTGATGTCATTGAAAGGTCAATCAAGGTTGGCCTTTGAGGCAGCAAAACAGAAGTGTGAAAGAAGCTTGTGAATCTGCATTCAGCTTGCTGGCAGATGGAGTGTTGATCATACATATGCATGAGGCAAGCGTGTGCCAGTCTATCACCAAGACACTCGCGCCGGGTTGTGGGACCTTGGACTCTGTGTCGGGGAACGGCTGCAGACTGATTTGTAGTTGAGAGGGGGAGGGCGGTTTCCTGACTTGCAGGTTTTTTTACTGGCAAACATGATGGAATGTGAGTCTGCATTCCTGGTTGTGTGTAATGTATGTGAATAAATGGTGTATGGAGGAGATAAGACTTAAGGAAATGTGACATAGAGAGTTCCAAAAAAACAACATGGATGCACAATAGAACCTTGATTTACAAACTTAATTGTTTCTTGAACTGGATTCGTTAACCGAGAAGTTCGTATCGTGAAGCAGAGTTGCTCGTCAGAATCAATGTAAACAGGAATAATTGCTTGTAACCTTGACATATGTAGATACTATAATTTATATATATTTATACATACAATGGAGCAAAAAGTATTTAGTCAGCCACCGATTGTGCAAGTTCTCCCACTTAAAATGATGACAGAGGTCTGTAATTTTCATCATAGGTACACTTCAACTGTGAGAGACAGAATGTGAAAAAAAAATCCAGGAATTCACATTGTAGGAATTTTAAAGAATTTATTTGTAAATTATGGTGGAAAATAAGTATTTGGTTAACCATTCAAAGCTCTCACTGATGGAAGGAGGTTTTGGCTCAAAATCTCACGATACATGGCCCCAATATATCTTTCCTTAACACGGATCAATCGTCCTGTCCTCTTAGCAGAAAAACAGCCCCAAAGCATGATGTTTCCACCCCCATGCTTCACAGTAGGTTTGGTGTTCTTGGGATGCAACTCGGTATTCTTCTTCCTCCAAACACGACGAGTTGAGTTTATACCAAAATGGATACATGGATGATACAGCAGAGGATTGGGAGAATGTCATGTGGTCAGATGAAACCAAAATAGAATTTTTTGGTTTGTAAATTATGGTGGAAAATAAGTATTTGGTCAACCATTCAAAGCTCTCACTGATGGAAGGAGGTTTTGGCCCCATTCATTCTTTCCTTAACACGGATCAATCGTCCTGTCCCCTTAGCAGAAAAACAGCCCCAAAGCATGATGTTTCCACCCCCATGCTTCACAGTAGGTATGGTGTTCTTGGGATGCAACTCAGTATTCTTCTTCCTCCAAACACGACGAGTTGAGTTTATACCAAAAAGTTCTATTTTGGTTTCATCTGACCACATGACATTCTCCCAATCCTCTGCTGTATCATCCATGTATCCATTTTGGTATAAACTCAACTCATCGTGTTTGGAGGAAGAAGAATACTGAGTTGCATCCCAAGAACACCATACCTACTGTGAAGCATGGGGGTGGAAACATCATGCTTTGGGGCTGTTTTTCTGCTAAGGGGACAGGACGATTGATCCGTGTTAAGGAAAGAATGAATGGGGCCATGTATCGTGAGATTTTGAGCCAAAACCTCCTTCCATCAGTGAGAGCTTTGAATGGTTGACCAAATACTTATTTTCCACCATAATTTACAAATAAATTCTTTAAAATTCCTACAATTTGAATTCCTGGATTTTTTTTTTTCACATTCTGTCTCTCACAGTTGAAGTGTACCTATGATGAAAATTACAGACCTCTGTCATCATTTTAAGTGGGAGAACTTGCACAATCGGTGGCTGACTAAATAAGTTTTTTGCCCCACTGTATATATATACATAAACACACACATATATATATATATATTTATGTATATACATATACGTATGAATGTATGTATGTATGTATTAGGGTTGTCCCGATACCAATATTTTTGTACCGGTACCAAAATGTATTCCGATACTTTTCGATACTTTTCTAAATAAAGGGGACCACAAAAAAATGGCATTATTGACTTTATTTTAATTTAAAAAATCTTACGGTACAATAAGCATGTGTTTCTTATTGCAATCCAAGAACATATTTGGCCTTGAATAAAATAGTGACAATACTAGACAACATTTTTTTAGTAGTAAGCAAGCAAATAAAGGCTCCTAATTTGACTGCTAACGTAGGCAGTAACATATTGCGTCATTTCTCATTTTATTATTTTGTCAAAATTTTAAAGGACAAGGATTTACTAAATTATACTGAACACTTCTCAAGGTGGTCTAAACTGTTGAAATAAATTAACCTTACAGTGTTGCCAACTGCTCGGTAGCTTTTTGCTGTCCTAAATGTCATCGCCTAATTAGCATAACTGGGATTTTCCTGTGTCAGTATACAAGTATTTCAGAGGGCGTACTGCCCACCTTTGCAAATGCCGACAGGATCAATGATCTAATCTATGTACACATTAAATACTCGCTAGATATAGCTAAGTTGACCGCAGTGACCAATCATAAAAACAAAGACATAGCATAGACATAGGCCTCCAAACGCTTGGTAGGGTGAGCTTTGCATGCAAAGCAGGTAGGAATGAGGCCTGAAGGCAAAACAATCTCCAAAGGTTGAGGTGTGTGTGTAAAATATGAATGAGGACAAAATGCAGTGATTTAAAAAAAAAAAAGTGTTTACATTGAGCACGGGTCACCAACCCAGTTAAAGGTAACGGAACAACAGTTTTCCTTTCCTTATTTTTGTCAAATATGTATGCATGACCTCCAACACCTGAGAGACTCCAGCACCCCCCGCGACCCCGAAAGGGACAAGCGGTAGAAAATGGACTTGATATGTTGACCTCTCTTGTGATGCCATTTCGCCGCATAGACAGTGTGGATGAAGGCATCTAAAGCTATTACTTTAATAACTTCATTGCATGGTTTTTGGACCGTGGTTACTTCTAAACTGTTTTATGTAAAGTTTTATGTTTTAATTTGGTTTCTGTAGGAGGACAGACATGACACAAACCTCCCTAATTGCTATAAAGCACACTATTTTCATTAAACATGCTTCACTGATTCGAGTATTTGGCGAGCGACGTTTTGTCCTACTAATTATGGCGGTCCTTGAACTCACCGTGGTTTGTTTACATGTATAACTTTCTCCGACTTTCTAGGACGTGATTTAGGCCTCTTCTTTTTCCGTCTCATTTTGTCCACAAAACTTAGAACGTTGTGCATGAATGCACCAAGGTGAGTTTTGTTGATGTTATTGACTTATGCGGAGTGCTAAAGAGACATATTTGGTCACTCCAAGCTAACCGATGCTAACATGTTATTTAGGCTAGCTAGATGTACATATTGCACCATTATGCCTCATTTGTAGCTATATTTGAGCTCATTTAGTTTCCTTTAAGTCCTCTTAATTCAATTTATATCTCATGACACACTATCTGTATGTAATATGGCTTTTAAAGACAGATTTTTTTTTTGTATTTTTGGTCCAATATGGCTCTTTCAACATTTTGAGGTGCTGACCCCTGCCATTGTGTCAGGTTTGTACCTGACAGTTTGGTCATGTTTTACTTTTTCCTCTGTGTTTTTATTGTTTTTTTTCAATTCCTGTCAGCGCTCTTACTTTGGTTATTTCCTGATTGTCTCCCTGAGTGTTGCTTCCCCTCAGCTGCGGCTGATTGGCACCAGACCACACCTGGTGTATATCAGTCAGCTACTATTTAAACCTGCTTTGCCCTCCACTCTGGGTTGGAGTATTGTCGTGTCGTGTCGTGTCATTCCGTTGTATGCTGTAAGCTATTCCCTGGATCCTGACTCCTGTTCCTGCTTCCTGGTTTCTGGTTCGTGTTTTCCTTTTCTTATTTTTTAACATTAAAACCATGTTTTCCTGCTCAATGCCTGCCACCATCTCTGCATCTTGGGGTTCGTCAACAACAACATGTGACACATAGCCTGTGTTTCCTAATGCTCTTTCAGCATTTCCTCAGTCATTTTGAGGGAAACGTCAATGGAAGAGGACGAAAAATAGACTTTCTTTTTATATCACGTTTGAATCCCTCTCTTTCAGCCCTCTTTCTCTGTTTTGTCCCCACAACGGAGCTCCTGATTTTGAGGATCACATTTGGCTTAAGATTTTAAATTTCTTCCCACCCAAACTGTGTCTCAAACCCTTTTTCTTTAAAGTCGGATTTATAAAATAATAGCTGAAAAATTACACACCTCTCGTTTGGTCAATCCATTTATTGGTTAGAGTGCCCGTCCTGAGATCGGTAGGTTGTGAGTTCAAAACCCTAGCTGAGTCATACCTGTCATGATCCGCTACCCGGATCATATGGTATTTGGATTTTGAGTTTGTTTGTGCACTTCCTTGTTTGTTCTGTTACCATAGTTTCACATTAGTTTCATCTGCTACTTGTTTCCTAACGCGCACCTGTTGGTAATTGTTTACTTCTGTATTTAAGCCTGCCTTTTCCGTTCACTCGTCCTCTCCTCGTAGTTTTGTGTACATACGGTTTGTGTTTCACAAGTGACGACTCGGCTGTCTGTTTCTGTACTCGCCAGCTTCCATGCTTAGCCGTTTGTGTTTCCTAGCTCCCATGCTAGCGCTTTGTTTTGCCTTTTGTGCCAAGTGCAAGTTGTTTCTGTTCTTAGTCTGTTTTTAGTTTCAATAAACCGATATTTCTTACCTTTCCGCTGTGCCCAATCAGCACCCTGAAAGAGCGCCACCAGCACCACGATGCCAGCCAAGCGTCACAATACCCAAGACTATAAAAATGGGACCCATTTCCTTCCTGCTTGGCACTCAGCATCAAGGGTTGGACTTGGGGGTTAAATCCCTGCCCACTGCTCCCCTCACTTCCCAGGGGGTGATCAAGGGTGAAGGGTCAAATGCAGATAATTATTTTGCCGCACCTAGTGTGTGTGTGACAATCATTGGTACTTTAACTTTAACTTTATTTGACCAGGGAGGTCCATACTTTCCTCATGTTCCCGTCATTTTGAAATGTACACAGGATGACACCTTTTTAGTTGTATTGACACAACCTGCAACAATGCATCCGGCAAGCATATTTGTTATTTCCTTCAAATTCTGCCCGAAAATGTTTTGATTCAGGATGAACAAGAAAATACTACCAGACTACTGTAGGTTAGTCGTCAGCAGGGTCATCCACATTTTAGAGCTAAATGGGAGCTTTCCAAAATGTGCTGAAACGTGTTAGAAAATAGGGTTGTTCCGATACCAATATTTTGGTACAGGTACCAAAATGTATTTTGATACTTTTCAATACCTTTCGATACTTTTTTAAATAAAGGGAACCACACGAAATGGCATTATTGGCTTTATCTGAACAAAAAAAATCTTAGGGTATATTAAACAAATGTTTGTCAGAGTTAGTTTGTGACGAACCCCAAGATGCAGAGATGGAGGCAGGCATTGGATAGGAAAACATGATTTAATAAAGATACTAAAACAAGAACAAACCAAAGGGGTACAACAAAAAGCGCGCAAGAGGCGGATAACCAACTAAGAGAGCTAGCATGGGAGCTAGAAAACAAAAGGAACTTAGCATGGAAGTAAGCAAAAACAAAAAGGGCTTAGCGTGGAAGCTGGCGGGTAGCGAGCAGGAAAACAGAAGTCGTACTTGTGATATGAAAACAAACTGGAAGCAGGGAACAAAAAAACAGTAAGCTACAAACATCTAACGAATATAGCTTACCGCTACGCTGCAAAGACACGACACGACAAGACAGGATTGATAATACAGAAGCGACAATACATGACATCGACAATAATCCAGCATTTGACTGGAGGACAACCCAGGTATAAATAGGAGTGGGCTGATTGACACCAGGTGTGGCCAGGTGCCCATCAGCCGCAGCTGAGGGGAAACAGCACTCATGGAGAAAGACAGGAATGACCAAAATAAAAGCACTGACAGGAAACAAAGACATACACGAAAGAAAAACTAAACCAAAACAAAACTGTCAGGGCCGAACCTGACAATGTTCCTTATCGCAATCGAAGAACAATTTTATCCTTGAATAAAATCGTGAACATACTTGTCTTTTAGTGGTAAGTAAGCAAACAGAGGCTCCTAATTAGTCTGCTGACGTATTCAGTAACATATTGTGTCATTTACCATTCTATTATTCTTTCAAAATTATGAGGGACAAGCTGTAAAAATGAATTAATATTCCACTTGTTCAATTACTGTTAATATCTGCTTATTTTCCGTTTCAACATGTTCTATCTACACTTCTGTTAAAATGTAATAATCACTTATTTTTCTGTTGTTTGGATACTTTACATTGGTTTTGGATGATACCACAAATTTAGGCATCGATCAGATACAGGGTCATACCATGATCATATTCAAAGTCTTCATGTGTCCAGGAACGTATTTCCCAAGTTTATAATCATAATATATATCTTTTTCCAAAGATTTTGTGACGATAAAAAATATCGATGTAATCATAGTAGTATCGACTAGAAACGTTCTTGTACTTGGTATAATTACAGTGGATGTCAGGTGCAGATGCACCCATTTTTTTTACATTCAGGCGCGCATTTTTTTGTTAGCGGTGAGCTATTGTATCCTCTTACGGTGTGTAGTGAAGCATGTTTAGCTCTTCCTCGTCCTGCAGGGATGATACTTGTACGAAACTTATACTTTATTCGTCACTATGGAGGCCAGGATTAGTGGTTTAGAAATAGCTACACTGCAGACTGCGGATGGATGTTAGCTGCTAGCTAGAGAGCCATGTCTTAAAGCACATCTTCCTGAGGGCATTTCGATGTTATAACTTCACCTTTATCTTAAATTTTTAGGTCAAAATGCATCCGTTCTCCCTTTTCTGTCTACAAACCGTGTCTGTTTGTAAGTACTCCGTGATTGTGCGCTGCCAAACATGCTCCTCTGCTCGTAAATCCAGCTGTCATGACGTGATGGAACACCGTCATACTTTTCAAACAGAGTATAGCAACGTTTTTGATTCAACAGTACTGAGTTACTGTACTAGTACTAGTACACTGTCCAACCCTATTAGAAAATAAGCTTAGAGTCAGTACTGTGGCGATTTTGAGGTGACTTTTACCTGTAGACATCATTTTTAGGTCCAGAAGTGTGAATAAAGTGCCTATGTTGTCGGTTTTAGAGGGGTCTTTGAAATGCAAAAAAAAATCATGAGGCCCATAATATAGAGGACAATTTCCTCATAAAAGCTTTTTAAAACAGAACCTCTAACCCAGGGGTGCCCACACTTTTTCTGCAGGCGAGCTACTTTTCAATTGACCAACTTGAGGGGATCTACCTCATTTATATATATCATTTATATTTATTTATTTATGAAAAAGACATTTTTGTAAACAAGTTAAATGTGTTTAATGATAATACAAGCATGTGTAACACATATAGATGTCTTTCTTTCACAAAGACAAGAATATAAGTTGGTGTATTACCTGATTCTGATGACTTGCATTGATTGGAATCAGACAGTAATCATGATAACGCCCACATTTTCAAATGGAGGAGAAAAAAAGTTGTCCTTTCTGTACAATACCACATGAAAGTGGTTGGTTTTTGGCATCTAATTCATCCATCCAAGAAAAACATTGGCGGCAAATTCCGTAGCTTGCTTGATTGACATTCACGGCACCTGAGGGTCTTGTGAGATGACGCTGGCTGCTGCCAGTTCATTATTATGAAAAAATGACAGAGAGGAAGGCGAGAAACACTTTTTATTTCAACAGACTTTTGCGCCGTCCCTTCCGTCAAAACTCTAAAGGCCGACTGCACATTTCCTATCTTCACAATAAAAGCCCTGCTTCATGCTGCCTGCGCTAACAAAATAAGAGTCTCAGAAAGCTGGCGTGCACAAGTGATGTGCACGCCAGCTTTCTGAGGGATCGCTTGTGCACGCCAGTTTTCCGAGACTCTGTATTTAGTTAGCGCAGGCAGCATGAAGCAGGGCTTTTATTGTGAAGATAGGAAATGTGCAGTCGGCCTTTAGAGTTTTGACGGAAGGTACGGCGCGAGAGTCTGTTGAAATAAAAAGTGTTTCTCGCCTTCCTCTCGGTCATATTTGAATAATAATGATCTTGCAGCAGCCAGCGTCATCTCACAAGACCCTCCGGTACCGTGAATGTCATTTAAGTGACGTCTTGGTGAAGATTGATGATCACTAATTTTTAGGTCTATTTTTTTTAAAAGCCTGGCTGGAGATCGACTGACACCCCCCCCCCCCCCCCGCGGTCGACTGGTAGCTCGCGATCGACGTAATGGGCACCCATTGTATTGTGAAATATTGTCTGGTGTGCCGTGGGAGATGATGTAATTTCACCTAATTGGGTTAAAAATATTTATTGCAAACCAGTAATTAATAATTATAATCCGCAAATGTGCCGTTGAGTGCCTGTGCTGTCTAGAGATCGGCAGCGTAACCATGTAATACTATTCCATACCAGTAGGTGGCAGCAGGTAGCTGGTGCTTTGTAGATGTCAGGAACATGGTTTGTCGTGACCACAATATGCAGACGACAGCGGGAGGCAGTGTGCAGGTATAAGGTATCTAATGCTTAAACCAAAAATAAACAAAAGGCGAGTGCCGCCAAGAAAATGCATTGAAGCTGGATGGCTATACAAAAGGAAGCTAAAACTGAACTGGCTGCAAAGTAAACAAAAAACAGAATGCTGGACGACAGCAAAGACTTACATACAGCGTGTGTAGCAGCAGACGGCGTCCACAAAGTACATCCGTACATGACATGACAATCAACAACAAAATAGGAGCGCAAGACAGGAATTAAAACTACACCACACACAGGAAAACACCAAAAAACTTAAAATAAGTTGCCAGGCTTGCCCCTGACCGTTTGTCTATGTTTTAGTTTTTTCCCTCTGCATTTGTCTGTTTCCTGTGTTTAGTATTTCCTGTCTTTTAGTTCCTGTCTAGTGCTCTTATTTTGTCAGCTTCCTGTCTTGTTCCCTGAGTGTTGTGTTCCCCTTCAGCTGCGGCTGATTGGCATCTGGCCACACCTGTTTCCAATCAGCCGGCTCCTATTTGTACCTCCTTTGTCTTATGTCAGTTGCTGGATCATTGTACTGTCGTGTCAATGTCATTTTCTACTTGTCATTCCTACTGGTCGTGTGAATGCAGCGTAGCGGTAAGCTATATTTGGTAGATGTTTTGTAGCTTATTGTTTTTTGTTCCCTGCTTCCGATTAGTTTGTTCATAGCCCTTAGTTTGTTATATCCGCCCATGTGCGTGCTTTTTGTTTGTACCCTTTTGGTTTTGTTTTTGTCTTAGTATCTTTATTAAATCATGTTTACTTACCAAATGCCTGCATCCTTCTCTGCATCTTGGGGTTCGACACCAAATAACCGTGACATAAGTCACGTCATGTGACTTATTTTGGTGGTGACAGTACACCTACTTTTAGAGCTATAGTGATGCATGCTTGGTTATTGTTTAAAGTCCTAAACAACAATTGTGACAACGACTTTTTAACTGTCAACTGAGTTTCCATCCATCCATCCATCTTCTTCCGCGGGGGCAACAGCCTAAGCAGGGAAACCCAGACTTCCCTCTCCCCAGCCACTTCGTCTAGCTCTTCCCGGGGGATCCCGAGGCGTTCCCAGGCCAGCCGGGAGACATAGTCTTCCCAATGTGTCCTGGGTCTTCCCCGTGGCCTCCTACCAGTTGGACGTGCCCTAAACACCTCCCTAGGAAGGCGTTCGGGTGGCATCCTGACCAGATGCCCGAACCACCTCATCTGGCTCCTCTCGATGTGGAGGAGCAGTGGCTTTACTTTGAGTTCCTCCCGGATGGCAGAGCTTCTCACCCTATCTCTAAGGGAGAGCCCCGCCACCCGGCGGAGGAAACTCATTTCGGCCGCTTGTACCCGTGATCTTATCCTTTCGGTCATGACCCAAAGCTCCTGACCATAGGTGAGGATGGGAACGTAGATCGGCCGGTAAATTGAGAGCTTTGCCTTCCGGCTCAGCTCCTTCTTCACCACAACGGATCGGTACAACGTCCGCATTACTGAAGACGCCGCACCGATCCGCCTGTCGATCTCACGATCCACCCTTCCCTCACTCGTGAACAAGACTCCTAGGTACTTGAACTCCTCCACTTGGGGCAGGGTCTCCTCCCCAACCCGGAGGTGGCATTCCACCCTTTGACTTAACTGAGTTTCGTTTTTTTTTTTAATGATTTCTGCTGGTGGTTTGCCTCTGGAATTTTTCAACACCATAAAATGCGCCTTGGCTCTAAAAAGGTTGCAAAACACTGCTCTAACCCATGTCGCATACCAGTGACCTGTTTCCATAACAACTACCAAACACCTGCAGGTGCTGACATTAAAGAGAAAAAAGTCCCCAGACTCTGACATATCACTGACAGGGTCAACGCCTTGCAGGTAGAGAACCACAGAAATATTGTCAGTTGGTAAAAAACAGAAGGTGACGCTCTCGGTCATGTGAACACTTCACTGAGAAAGCCATGAAATAGACCAGAATAGGGAGAATAAGCATTTATTAGGGAAATTTACACGATAAGTGCAACTTTAAAGTGACCATGTTACCCGCTAGCCCAGGGGTTGGCAACTCAAAATGACTAAAAAGCCATATTAGAACTAAAATACAATAATAAATTTGTCTGGAGCTGCAAAAAATTAAAAGTCTTGAATACCGTATTTCCTTGAATTGCCGCCGGGGTGCTAATTAATTTAAAACCTCTTCTCACTCCTGCGCTTACCAAAGGCATGCGGTAAAAGTAAGCATGCGCTAATTATTTTAAAACCTCTTCTCACGCCGGCACTTACCAAAAGTATGCAGTAAAAAATTGAGTGTGATGTAAGCTTGGACCTTAAATCCTACTGAATAATTCTTAATCTTCTTCCCTTTATGCGATTTCAAATTACCGGTATTGAAATCAGCCTCCTCCATTTTGAAAATGATGACAGGGGAAGTGTCACTCGTGATGTCACGAGTTTGACCAGGCGGTAATACTAAGCACGCGCTAATTATTTTGGGAAGCGAGTTTGACCCGGCAGTAATTCAAGTCAGGCGCATACTATATGCCCTGCGGCAATTCATGGAAATACGGTAAGTGTTTTAATAAATGCAACACATGATGTATAAGTGTCTGTGTTAGCTATTGATTTTAGGGCTATATAAATAAACATTGATTGATTGATCCCGCGACCTCGAATGGGACAAGCGGTAGAGAATGGATGGAGGGATGATTGATTGATTGACATTGGCCTATTATCAAAGGGTGACGCAAATCTTTGCTGACAGAAATTTTGTATTTTTATTTTCATTTTTGCGACATTGGAAATCATTAGTAAAACGGACGCTTCACACAAGATGAGATAACTTCTGGAAAAAACTGGTTTAGAATGGCCAAAGGTATAGATGCGTGTGTCCAAGTTAAAGGAAACGACAGGCTGTCTTCTTCTAATGGATTTATTATATTCTTTGCAAGCTGGGTAACGTTTGCTGTGGTCTGGAACAACATGACACAAACAACTATCAGAAATGCAGCCAATATTATTACAAACAGACAATGCGTCATAAGACAGCGCCCCCCCGCCACCCCAAAAAGGGAATAAGCGGTAGAAAATGGATGGATGGATGGAAGACATGCAAATATAAATTAAATACACAGAGGGCGTAGGTGAAGGAAATTAAATGAGCTCACATATACCTACAAACGAGGCATAATGATGCAATATCCATCCATCCATCCCTCCATTTTCTACCGCTCATTCCCTTTTGGGGCGCGGGGGGCGCTGGCGCCTATCTCAGCTACAATCGGGCGGAAGGCGGTGTACACCCTGGACAAGTCGCCACCTCGTCGCAGATGATGCAATATGTATATACAAATAGCCTAAATATCACTCAATCAATCAATGTTTACTTATATAGCCCTAAATCCCGAGTGTCTCAAAGGGCTGCACAAGCCACAACGACAACCTCGGCTCAGATCCCACATCAGGGCAAGGAAAAACTCAACCCAATGGGACAATGAGAAACCTGTATGTTAGGATCAATTCACTTGCAGTCATGCACTGACCAAATATGCCTGATGAGCGCTCCAGCAAATCAATGAAATCAACAACGCTCACCTTTGTGCATTCATGCACAGCATAAAATGTTTGGTGGACAAAATGAGACAAAGGAGTGGCATTGAAGACGTCTTTCTGTGGCAGCATCGGAAAACGTTGTTCGTGTAAACAAACTACGGTGAGTTCAAGGACCGCCAAAATCAGTAGTAATCGCCAAATGCTCTCATCAGTGAAGCATGTTTAGTATAAACAGTGGGATTTCTAACAATTAGTTAAAGTTAAAAGTTAACTTACCAATGATTGTCACACACACTAGGTGTGGCGAAATTATTATCTGCATTTGACCCATCACCCTTGATTCACCCCCTGGGAGGTGAGGGGAGCAGTGAGCAGCAGCAGTGGCCGCGCACGGGAATCAGTTTTGGTGATTTAACCCCCAATTCCAACCCTTGATGCTGGGTGCCAAGCAGGGTGTCAAAGTTATTTGTTGTCGAACCCCGAGATGCAGAGAAGGAGGCAGGCATTTGGTAAGTAAACATGATTTAATTAAATACTAAGACAAAAACAAAAACAAAAGGGTACAAACAAAAAGCGCGCAAAGGCGGAATAACAAACTAAGGGTCTTTAGCATAGAAGCTAGCAAGAAACAAAACAGGACCTAGCGTGGAAGCTAGCGGGTAGTAAACAGGAAAAACTGGAAATGGCTAATGCTAACAGAAACAGCTTGCCAGGACAAAATGTAGCACGACAGGTAGTAGCTGTAACAAAACAACACGACAAGAGCGACATGTGGCAACGGCATAGCTCGGTTGGTAGAGTGGCCGTGCCACCAACTTGAGGGTTGCAGGTTCGATTCCCGCTTCAGCCATCCTAGTCAGTGCCGTTGTGTCCTTGGGCAAGACACTTTACCCACCTGCTCCCAGTGCCACCCACACTGGTTTAAATGTAACCTAGATATTGGGTTTCACTATGTAAAGCGCTTTGAGTCACTAGAGAAAAGCGCTATATAAACAATTCATTTCATTTCAATACAAATGACAATACAATGATCCAGCAACTGACACAAGACAAAGGATGTACAAACAGGAGCGGGCTGATTGGCAACAGGTGTGGCCAGGTGCCAATCAGCCGCAGTTGAGGAGGAACACAGCACTCAGGGAACAAGACAGGAAGCTGACAAAATAAGAGCACTAGACAGGAACTAAGGACAGGAAATACTAAACACAGAGGAAACAGATAAATGCAGAGGAAAGAACTAAAACAAACAAACTGTCAGGGGAAAGCCTGACACAGGGAGGAAATGGGTTCCATTTTTTGTAGTCTTTGGTGTGACTTGGCCGTGGTTTGAACTCACGACCTACCTCAGGGCGGACACTCTAACCACTAGATAGATAGATAGATAGATAGATAGATAGATAGATAGTACTTTGTTGGTTTCTTCAGGAGAGTTCCTACAGGAAAATTAATATTCCAGCAGGAGTGTATAGAGTTGATATCAATTTAAAAAGTAAATAATGGTGGTTTAAATGGAAACAAAATAGAAAATACCACTTAGTAGGTAATTAGGAAGGTTGTGTCAGCTTTATCCTCCCACAGACACCACGTTAAAGGCCTACTGAAAGCCACTACTACCGACCACGCAGTCTGATAGTTTATATATCAATGATGAAATATTAACATTGCAACACAAGCCAATAAGGCCGGTTTAGTTTACTAAATTGCAATTTTAAATTTCGCGCGAAGTATCCTGTTGAAAACGTCGGTATGATGACACGTTTGATGAGGTGTGCGCGTGACGTCACGGATTGTAGCGGACATTTTGATCCAGCACCGATCCCATCTATAAGTCGTCTGCTTTAATTGCATAATTCCACAGTATTCTGGACATCTGTGTTGCAGAATGTTTTGCAATTTGTTCAATTAATAATGGAGACGTCAAAGAAGAAAGATGTAGGTGGGAAGCGGTGAATTGCAGCCGCCTTTAGCAACACAAACACAGCCGGTGTTTCATTGTTTACATTCCCGAAAGATGACGGTGAAGCTTTACTATGGAACAGAGCGGTCAAGCGAACATGGTTCCCTACCACATGTCAACCGGCAGGTTTCGGTGAGAAAACGGTGGTAATAGGTCGGCTCTTACCGTAGACATGAGCAGATAGCTTGCGTCGTTCCTCCTGAAGCTGCGGACTCTCTTGCCTCCTCCCACCGGCCGCCCCCGACCGTTGGATGCCTACACCCCTCCCCCCTCCGTGCGTCGGTAAGGTGGGCGGGGTTGGGGGCGCGGGGGTGTAAAATATTTTCAGGAATTGTCACGGATACAAAGGATTCTGGGTATTTGTTGTGTCGCATTTATGTTGTGTTACTATGAGGATGTTCTCCCAAAATGTGTTTGTCAATCTTGTTTGGTGTGGCTTCACAGCGTGGCGCATATTAGTAAGTGTTAAAGTTGTTTATATTACAACCATCAGTGTACTCTGTATCACCCAGTATGCCTTTCAATCCTGTACGTGTGATTGCGGAAGCTGCACACATGTTGCCGGACCAACAATCGGTTCGTACATGTTGTTGAAGGTGTCTAAGGCAATGGCTTCACAGCACGCCCATATTCTTGTCATCAGGGTGAACGCCATTGGATATTCGCGAGAACTTTAGCGGCTCCCATTGTCTCCATCACTCTGTGAAACGGGTTTATATAGCTATGTGAGTGGTAAAGGTGGCCGACCTCTGATGTATTTCAGCGGGCGGTTGAGGTTCTGATAAAATGTTGGTTCGGGTGGACGGCGGGTAGAAGACGGCTTTGGTGATGCGGTTGCGGATGATATAATTGCCTATCCGTGCATCTCTAACACCCACGCTACCCTATGAGTAGCCCTCGTTAAGTCCCCAAATGACCTCTTTCATGACAATCATAACTCTTACTTGCGATGATGTAAAATAATCACTAAAAAATAAGTGAATTATATTTATATAGCGCTTTTCTCTAGTGACCCAAAGCACTTTACATAGTGAAACCCAGTATCTTTAATTTGCATTTAAAGCAGTGTGGGTGGCACTGGGAGCAGGTGGGTAAAGTGTCTTGCCCAAGGACACAACTAGGATGGTGTGTCACGCCGCGGTGAGAGAAGTCTTGTTTGTTTTTCTGTCTTGTGATCTATGTATTTTATTTTGAAAAGCTACCCTCTTGTTTCAGATCACGGGTCCTTCCTCTTGTGTCACCAGCCTGACGTCATCCTTGATTCCTGATTGTTTCCACCTGTTCCCCATCACTCCCACATCCTATTTAAGCTCACTTAAATAGGATGGCGTGGCGCAGTGGGAGAGTGGCCGTGCGCAACCCGAGGGTCCCTGGTTCAAATCCAACCTAGTACCAACCTCGTCACGTCCGTTGTGTCCTGAGCAAGACACTTCACCCTTGCTCCTGATGGGTGCGTGTTGGCGCCTTGCATGGCAGCTCCCTCCATCAGTGTGTGAATGTGTGTGTGAATGGGTAAATGTGGAAGTAGTGTCAACGTCATACTTGCCAACCTTGAGACCTCTGATTTCGGTAGGTGGGGGGTGGGGGGCGGGGTGTGGTTAAGTGGGGAGGAGTATATTTACAGCTGTTGTGTGCGCAGTTGGGCACTGCACTCTCTAAAAGCCGTAGATGTTATTGTCACATGTGCATGATTGATTGATTGAAACTTTTATTAGTAGATTGCACAGTTCAGTACATATTCCGTACAATTGACCACTAAATAGTAACACCCGAATAAGTTTTTTAACTTGTTTAAGTAGGGGTCCACGTTCATCAATTCATGGTACAAATATATAACATCAGCATAATACAGTCATCACACAAGTTAATCATCATAGTATGTACATTGAATTATTTACAATCCGGTGGGTGGGATGAGGAGCTTTGGTTGATATCAGTACTTCAGTCATCAACAATTGCATCAACAGAGAAATGGACATTGAAACAGTGTAGGTTTTACTTAGTAGGATATGTGCAGAGAACATAGTGAGTTCAGATAGCATAAGAACAAGTATATACATCAGAAATACATTTGATTATTTACATTAGGTTATTTACAATCTGGGGAGATGGGATGTGAATGGAGGAGGGTATTAGTAAAGGGTTGAAGTTGCCTGGTGGTCTTGCCTGAAGGTGTTGTGGTGCATGTACAGTAGATGGCAGTATTGTCCTGTTTAAGAGTGTCACAACATTGCTGTTTACGGCAAACGAACTGCTTTACGGTAGACGAAAACGTGACTGCTGTTGTTGTGTGTTGTTACCGCGCTGAGAGGACGTTAATGAAACTGCCTAACAATAAACCCACATGAGAAACCAAGAACTCGCCCTCGATCATTCTACAGTTATAACGTCATTGGGAAGACACGCTGTTTATATCGTGGGAAAGCGGACGTGAACACAGGCTGTCCGCACTCAGGTCTGCATGGAACTGGAGGGGGCGTGGCTTCCAGCTCGCCTGAATTTCGGGAGATTGTCCCGGGAGGTTTTCAGGTGAGGCGCTGAATTTTGGGAGTCTCCCGTAAAATCCGTGCGGGTTGGCAAGTATGCTCAACGTAGACCTGCGCAGCGCCCTGACTAACCGTCTATTTGTTTCCACATTCGTCCCCAACTTGTATTCCTTCTCTGCAAGTAAATATGCTGATTGCCTCAGGAGGAGGATGAACCCACTTGACTCTTGATTTAATTGGTTTGCCAGCTTGTCATGAGACCGAATCGCAGCATCTCTGCTGTTGCCTAGCGCCAGTCAATGATGCGGGGAGAATGTAAGCAGGGCTCATGTCACCGCAATTATACTCTCACGCTAAATGATTTAAGTCTGCCTCAAATTAATACGGAGGAATACGAGCGCCTGGCAGAGTGAAAAGAGAGCACTTTGCAACATCTGGGGTTAACTTGTCGTAATTACGTGCGTATTCAGGTTGACAAGGCGGATGAAGGAAACTTTGAATAGTCTTTGTTCTTTGGGCCGTGCTGCTGAGTTCCTCACAAGGTGGGGAGAAGGATCAGAGGCAATATGAGGCCGAGTCAATCAGCGATGTAGCAGAGAGAGCGCTGGACTGTTGTTGATATTCTCCATGGAGAGAATGCATCATCGTGGCTTTGGATCATTAACTCGGATGCTGGCTGCAGCCTCGGCTCATGCTTCAGCCTTCTTGTGCGGATGTCAAAGTATCAATCAATCAATCAATGTTTATTTATATAGCCCTAAGTCACAAATGTCTCAAAGGACTGTACAAATCATTACGACTACGACATCCTCGGAAGAACCCACAAAAGGGCAAGGAAAACTCACACCCAGTGGGCAGGGAGAATTCACATCCAGTGGGACGCCAGTGACAATGCTGACTATGAGAAACCTTGGGACAGAAAGCAATGGATGTCGAGCGGGTCTAACATGATACTGTGAAAGTTCAATCCATAGTGGCTCCAACACAGCCGCGAGAGTTCAGTTCAAAGCGGATGCAAGAGAGCAACCAGAGTCCCGTCCACAGGAAACCATCTCAAGCGGAGGCGGATCAGCAGCGCAGAGATGTCCCCAACCGATACACAGGCGAGCGGTCCATCCTGGGTCTCGACTCTGGACAGCCAGTACTTCATCCATGGTCATCGGCCGGACCCCCTCCACAAGGGAGGGGGGGACATAGGAGGAGAAAAAAGAAAAGAAGCGGCAGATCAACTGGTCTAAAAATGAGGTCTATTTAAAGGCTAGAGTATACAGATGAGTTTTAAGGTGAGACTTAAATGCTTCTACTGAGGTAACATTTCGAACTGTTACCGGGAGGGCGTTCCAGAGTACTGGAGCCCGAAGGGAAAACGCTCTATAGCCCGCAGACTTTTTTGGGGCTTTAGGAATCACTAATAAGCTGGAGTCTTTTGAACGCAGATTTCTTGCCGGGACATATGGTACAATACAATCGGCAAGATAGGAAAAGTAGTTCCATTCTTCAACTGCAAACGAGATAAGCCCTAAAAATCTGGTCCGTGATCGCACTTGTCAAAGATGTTCACTTGAATAATTGTCTTTTCTTCCCTGACAGACACTAAAATAGAATTGTATTTTTAGCCAACTGTCTCAAAGAAGAAGTCCTGTGGGGAGTGCTCAGACAGTATGGGGTATCGGACTGTCTGATTGTGGTGGTCCGCTCCCTGTACGATCAGTGTCAGAGCTTGGTCCGCATTGGTCGGACATGTTTCCAGTGAGGGTTGGACTCCGCCAAGGCTGTCCTTTGTCACCGATTCTGTTCATAACTTTTATGGACAGAATTTCTAGGCGCAGTCAAGGCGTTGAGGGGTTCCGGTTTGGTGACCGCAGGATTAGGTCTCTGCTTTTTGCAGATGATGTGGTCCTGATGGCTTCATTCAGCTCTCACTGGATCGGTTCGCAGCCGAGTGTGACGCGACCGGAATGAGAATCAGCACCTCCAAGTCCGAGTCCATGGTTCTCACCCGGAAAAGGGTGGAGTGCCATCTCTGGGTTGTGGAGGAGACCCTGCCCCAAGTGTAGGAGTTCAAGTACCTAGGAGTCTTGTTCACGAGTGAGGGAAGAGTGGATCGTGAGATCGACAGGCGGATCGGTGCGGCGTCTTCAGTAATGCGGACGCTGTATCGATCCGTTGTGATGAAGAAGGAGCTGAGCCGGAGGGCAAAACTCTCAATTTACCGGTCGATCTACGTTCCCATCCTCACCTATGGTCATGAGCTTTGGGTCATGACCAAAACGACAAGATCACGGGTACAAGCGGCCCAAATCAGTTTCCTCCACCGGGTAGCGGGGCTCTCCCTTAGAGATAGGGTGAGAAACTCTGTATTCCGGGGGGAACTCAAAGTAAAGCCGCTGCTCCTCCACATCGAGAGGAGTCAGATGAGGTGGTTCGGGCATCTGGTCAGGATGCCACCCGAACGCCTCCCTACGGAGGTGTTTAGGGCACGGGGAAAATCCAGGACACGTTGGGAAGACTATGTCTCCCGACTGGCCTGGGAACGCCTCGGGATCCCCGGGAAGAGCTGGACGAAGTGGCCGGGGTGAGGGAAGTCTAGGCTTCCCTGCTTAGGCTGTTGCCCCCGCGATCCGGTTTGCTCGGATAAGTGGAAGAAGATGGATGGACGGCTGGATATCTCAAAGAATAGAGGTTTGGGGTCCTCATTGCTGGAAGAGTAAAGTAACAGAAGAGTGGAAAAACAAGTTGCCTCTATATTGAAGTTACTATTGTATATATCTGATTTATGACACTAAAAGACTTCCAAAGCTTGGGAGTAAATAGATGTGATCAAAACAGTATCAATCCCACGAAAAAAATTCCAGAGCAATTTGAGAGTAAATGAGGAAGCGCTAGGAGTCACAGAGCCATTCCTCATCAACAACAATGCTAATCAAGCAGACTCTGTGGGACCCAATAACGATTACCGTATTTTTCGGACTCGAAGGCGCACTTAAATAAGGTTAATTTTCTCAAAAATCGACAATGCGCTTTATAACCTGGTGCGCCTGTTTTAGGGAATAATTCTGGTTGTGCTTACTGGCCTCAAAGTGATTTTATATGGTACATTGTGTACAAACCATATGAGTTGGGAAATTGTGTTAGATGTAAATATAAACGGAATACAATGATTTGCAAATCCTTTTCAACCCATATTCAGTTGAATATGCTACAAAGACAACATATTTAATGTTCAAACTGATAAAAATTTCTTTTTTTTTTGCAAATAATCATTAACTTTAGAATTTGATGCCAGCAACACGTGACAAAGAAGTTGGGAAAGGTGGCAATAAATACTGATAAAGTTGAGAAATTCTCATCAAACACTTATTTGGAACATCCCACAGGTGTGCCGGCTAATTGGGAACAGGTGGGTGCTGTTATTGGGTATAAAAGCAGCTTCAATGAAATGCTAAGTAATTCACACACAAGGATGGTCACCAATTTGTAAGCAAATTGTCGAACAGTTTTAGAACAACATTTCTCAACGAGCTATTGCAAGAAATTTAGGGATTTTACCATCTACGGTCCGTAAAATCATCAAAAGGTTCAGAGAATCTGGAGAGATCACTGCATGTAAGCGATGATATTACGGACCGTTGATCCCTCAGGCGGTACTGCATCAAAAACAGTGTGTAAAGGATATCACCACATGGTCTCAGGAACACTTCATAAAACCACTGTCAGTAACCACAGTTGGTTGCTACATCTGTATGTGCAAGTTAAAACTCTGCTATGCAAAGAAAAACCCATTTATCAACAACACCAAGGAACGCCGCTGGCTTGGCTGGGCCCGAACTCATCTAAGATGGACTGATGCAAAGTGGAAAGGTGTTCTGTGGTCTGACGAGTCCACATTTCAAATTATATTTGGAAACTGTGGACGTGGAGATAAGGTGGGAAGAGGAAAATAACCATCTGGATTGTTATAGGCGCGAAGTTGAAAAGCCAGCATCTGTGATGGTATGGGGGTGTATTAGTGCCAAAGGAATGGGTAACTTACACATCTGTGAAGGCACCATTAATGCTGAATGGTCCATACAGGTTTTGGAGCAACACATGTTGTCATCCAAGCAACGTTACCCTGCTTATTTCAGCAAGACAATGCCAAGCCATGTGTTACAACAGCATGGTTTCGTAGTAAAACAGTGTGGGTACTTTCCTGGCCCGCCTGCAGTCCAGACCGGTCTCCCATCGAAAATGTGTGGCGCATTATGAAGCGTAAAATACGACGGCGGAAACTCCGGACTGTTGAACGACGGAAGCCTTACATAAAACAAGAATGGGAAAGAACTCCACTTTCAAAGCTTCAACAATTAGTTTCCTCAGTTCCCAAACATTTATTGAGTGTTGTTAAAAGAAAAGGTGATGTAACACAGTGGTGAACATGCCCTTTCCCAACTACTTTGGCAAGTGTTGCAGCCATGAAATTCTAATTATTATTGGCAAAAAAAAAATAAGGTTTATGAGTTTGAACATCAAATATCTTGTCTTTGTAGCATATTCAACTGAATATGGGTTGAAAAAGATTTGCAAATCATTGTATTCTGTTTATATTCACATCCAACACAATTTCCCAACTCATATGGAAACAGGGTTTGTACAATGCCAATGACAGGCATGATTCATTTTGCCCGAGGACAGATATGAAGGGAGATTGCCAAAGTAAAAAGCTTTGGTCACTTGTGCGCGACAAGGAAATGTCAAATGACAGCGTGACCTCCTTCCATCTGCCACAGAGAGTCACTGGAGAATAAAGCGCTGCATATCAATTACATGTTACATCACAGCACCAGTTAAAGGTTAGGCATGCTCAAAATTCATCGTTATAACTGCATTTACGGTCAATAGGCCTAAATTATTATCTGTGGGAAAAGGCCATAACTCTTGGGTCACATCTATTGATAGATTAATGGATCAATCAGAGGTTGAGCCTGAGACTTTAGTTGTCTCTGAACTCACACAAGGTCATGTGATTGACTGCTTATATGTGCGTGTTGGTTTGTTTCTCACCTTCTTGCGACATCAACAAGGAAAAGTACCTTCCAAATGAGGATTGGTTAACAAGTTAGGACATAAATCATGGTCTCAATACGGAAAACCCATCCATCCATCCATTTACTACCGCTTATTCCCTTTCGGGGTCGCGGGGGGCGCTGGCGCCTATCTCGGCTACAATCGGGCGGAAGGCAGCGTACACCCTGGACAAGTCGCCACCTCATCGCAGGGCCAACACAGATAGACAGACAACATTCACACTCACATTCACACACTAGGGCCAATTTTTTGGAGGTGGGAGGAAGCCGGAGTACCCGGAGGGAACCCACGCATTCACGGGGAGAACATGCAAACTCCACACAGAAAGATCCCAAGCCTGGATTTGAACCCAGGACTGCAGGAACTTCGTATTGTGAGGCAGACGCACTAACCCCTCTGCCACCGTGAAGCCCAATACGGAAAACCATTACATCTAATAGAGAATGTCTCGTTTGCACCTCTGGTGGTGAAATGTATCAAAATTAGTTTTAGGTTTTAAAAGTGCTCCCCCTTTGGTCAAAATATGAAATAACAAGTGTGTGTAAAAATTTGAAGTGCTCCCCCTCTGGCCAACATATGTAATAAAAAGTGCGTGTAAGATATTGAAATGCTTCCCGTTTGGCAAAAATATATTTAAAAAAATAAATAAATATGTATAAAGAGACATGCTTTAATAATTTGTAGTAAATAATGAAAACCAATTACAAACAAAAACAATCAAAAACAAATAATTCACTAAAAGCAGTCTTTTTCTCACAACGTGTAGACTTTTTTCTTATAAAATTGGCAACAATTTCTCCTATTCTTTCTGTTTCTGTAATATTGCAATATTTTCTCGTAAAATTATTACTTTTTTATGAAAACTGTCTATCTGTGTTGGCCCTGCGATGAGGTGGCGACTTGTCCAGGGTGTACCCCGCCTTCCGCCCGATTGTAGCTGAGATAGGCGTCAGCGCCCCCCGCAACCCCAAAAGGCAATAAGCGGTAGGAAATGGATGGATGGATGGATTACTTTTTAAAGCAAAATGATAAGATTGGTCATTAAAAATTCTGATTTGTATCATAATATCGCCAATTTATTTTGTTGTTCTTGTAAAATAGTGACATTTTTTTGAGTGAAATGATGACTTTTGCCAAATATAATTTCGATTATTATAATGCAACCAACATTTTTAAAGTTTTCTTACAAAATTGTAACTTTTGTCGAGTAAAATTACGACTCTTTTAATACGGTATTAGCTTTCACTGTTATGCTGATGACACCCAACTCTACATGACCCTAAAGCTGACCAACACGCCGGACTGTAGTTAGTTGGAAGCGTGTCTTAATGAAATTAAACAATGGATGTCCGCTAACTTTTTGCAACTTAATGCCAAAAAAACGGAAATGCTGATTATCGGTCCTGCTAGACACCGACCTCTATTTAATAATACAACTTTAACATTTGACAACCAAATAATAAAACAAGGTGACTCTGTAAAAAATCTGGGTATTATCTTCAACCCAACTCTCTCCTTTGAGGCACACATTAAAAGCGTTACTAAAACGGCCTTCTTTCATCTCCGTAATATCGCTAAAATTCGCTCCATTTTTGTCCACTAAAGACGCCGAGATCATTATCCATGCGTTTGTTACGTCTCGTCTCGATTACTGTAACGTATTATTTTCGGGTCTCCCCATGTCTAGCATTAAAAGATTACAGTTGGTACAAAATGCGGCTGCTAGACTTTTGACAAGAACAAGAAAGTTTGATCACATTACGCCTGTACTGGCTCACCTGCACTGGCTTCCTGTGCACTTAAGATGTGACTTTAAGGTTTTACTACTTACGTATAAAATACTACACGGTCTAGCTCCAGCCTATCTTGCCGATTGTATTGGACCATATGTCCCGGCAAGAAATCTGCGTTCAAAAGACTCCGGCTTATTAGTGATTCCTAGAGCCCAAAAAAAGTCTGCGGGCTATAGAGCGTTTTCCGTTCGGGCTCCAGTACTCTGGAATGCCCTCCCGGTAACAGTTCGAGATGCTACCTCAGTAGAAGCATTTAAGTCTCACCTTAAAACTCATCTGTATACTCTAGCCTTTAAATAGACCTCCTTTTTAGACCAGTTGATCTGCCGCTTCTTTTCTTTCTCCTATGTCCCCCCCTCCCTTGTGGAGGGGGTCCGGTCCGATGACCATGGATGAAGTACTGGCTGTCCAGAGTCGAGACCCAGGATGGACCGCTCGTCGGGACCCAGGATGGACCGCTCGCCTGTGTATCGGTTGGGGACATCTCTACGCTGCTGATCCGCCTCCGCTTGAGATGGTTTCCTGTGGACGGGACTCTCGCTGCTGTCTTGGATCCGCTTTGAACTGAACTCTCGCGGCTGTGTTGGAGCCACTATGGATTGAACTTTCACAGTATCATGTTAGACCCGCTCGACATCCATTGCTTTCGGTCCGCTAGAGGGGGGGGGTGGTTGCCCACATCTGAGGTCCTCTCCAAGGTTTCTCATAGTCAACATTGTCACTGGCGTCCCACTGGATGTGAATTCTCCCTGCCCACTGGGTGTGAGTTTTCCTTGCCCTTTTGTGGGTTCTTCCGAGGATGTCGTAGTCGTAATGATTTGTGCAGTCCTTTGAGACATTTGTGATTTGGGGCTATATAAATAAACATTGATTGATTGATTGAATAAAATCGCCAACATTTTAAGCTTCTCTTGTAAAATTGCCGCTGTTAATGAGTAAAATTCCAACTTTTATCATAATAATGCACAAATGTTCAGTTTTTCTTGTGAAATTTTGTAAAATTATGACTTTACTATGATACTGCCAAAATTACAAGTTTTTCTCATGAAATTGTGAGATTTTTATTGTGAAATTCCAATTTATTTTGATACATTAAGCTTTTTTATGTTTGCATAGTATGTATATATTAATGTTCTAAATACAAATCTTTATATATCTGGAAAGCATGTCTGCGTGCGTGCGTGCGTGCGTGTGTGTGTGTGTGTTTTCTTCCAACCATCCTTCTTTTTCCTACTGCTTGTCCTTTTCCTTTTTAAATAGTTCAAGCTCAAATTAAGTTTTAAATAGTTCAAGTTCAATTAAAGCATGGGTGTCAAACTCTGGCCCGCGGGCCCAATTTGGCCCTTAAGGCAATATCAAATTCACATTAGAGCTGGCCCCTCGGCATTCGCCGCTAATACTCATACTTGCAACCAAGGCTGCAAATAAAAAAGGGGCATTAAATGTTTTATTTAAATTGTATTTAATATACCATTGATATCTTTTTTTTTTTTTTTGAAAGTTGAATTTTGCACTATTAGGTTATATAAGTATTGCTTGTTCCATATTCATTGTTAAAGCAAATCAGTGTAGCAAACTGAGCAATAATTAACAATTTATTCATGCACTTTCTCTTCTTACTTTTAAGGCTTGAATGTTTGATTAATTCATTATTGTTATTTTATTTTCAAATTTATCATTAGCTTGCGGAAAAAGTTTATTTTGATATTTACCTCAGAAGGCTGCTAATATAAAAGAGGCATTAAATTTGTATTTAAATTTTATTTGATATGCCAATTATATTTTGTTATTATTATTATTATCATTATTATTTGAAACTGGATTTTGCATGTCACTATAAAGTTATATATGCCTTGCTTGTTAAATATTCAATGCAAAATTAAAAGGTTCAACCTTGGCCCGCGGCTTTGTTCAGTTTAAAATTTTGGCCAACTCTGTATTTGAGTTTGACATCCCTGCGATGAGGTGGCGACTTGTCCAGGGTGTACCCTGCCTTCCGCCCGATTGTAGCTGGGATAGGCGCCAGCGCCCCCCGTGACCCCGAAAGGGAATAAGCGGTAGAAAATGGATGGATGGATGGATCCCTGAATTAAAGCAAGATTAATTTTTTTGATGCACAAGCCTGCCATCTGCTGGTCTGCGCTGGTAAGTACTGCTGCAGGAGTGCATAGACGAGAATCAAATCGAGAATAATAAATTTGTGTTTTTTTGTTGAAAAAAATAACTATTAATTAATTGTAAAAAGATACACAGGTACTTGTTAACACTACTACTTCTTGTCTGTTGCATTTATCCCAAAGAGGTGGCGTCGTGGTCACAGCAAAACAAGCGTTTACAATGTAATGAAGCCGAATGGTCACTAGGGGGAGTCCTTCTACAGTGAAATCACCGGAAGTGGAAGCATGTTTTGGTTGTCATTTGGCCGGATATACACTCAGGACGTTTGGAACGACCACGAAAACGCCGGTTATGGATTTAAGCAACGGCCTGGAGGATGTTGCTGTTTTATTTCAACCACATTCCACCAAACAGAGCCTTCCCGACTTCGAGGTAGCATTCATGTTAATATTAAAATTGGCAGTTTGAATTTAGTCCATGTAACTGCTGCAGTCTGGACAGCAGCCTCCTTATCAAGTTACAATTACGTCATTGGATGTGGTCATCAAGTGTTTCCAGATAACAATAACATTATCAAGCACTTGTTAATTATGCATAAGTATAAATATTGTACAAACCCCATTTCCATATGAGTTGGGAAATTGTGTTAGATGTAAATATAAACGGAATACAATGATTTGCAATCCTTTTCAACCCCTATTCGGTTGAATGCACTACAAAGACAAATATTTTGCAAATATTAATTAACTTAGAATTTCATGGCTGCAACATGTGCTAAAGTAGTTGGGAAAGGGCATGTTCACCACTGTATTACATCACCTTTTTTTTTAAGCAACACTCAATAAACGTTTGGGAACTGAGGAAACTAATTGTTGAAGCTTTGAAAGTGAAATTCTTTCCCAGTCTTGATTTATGTAGAGCTTCAGTCGTTCAACAGTGGTAACACCCGAATAAGTTTTTCAACTTGTTTAAGTCAGGGTCCACGTTAATCAATTTATGGTAATAACGATGAATGACTTTAAAAGATATCTCTTTGACTTTGTTGGTAAGTAAATACCTGTTAGGAAGGGACCACGTTTTGACCCAGCAGATGTCATTCACAACATTACTGGTATTTTTCTGATCAAAGCAACGTTTCCCCACAGGAGTGTCAAGCGGATCATTCCATTCCGTAAAGTGGTGCCATATCCGTATGCTTTGACAGTGACGTCACTATTTAGAATTTTCCCTCACCGGAATTGATTTATTTGAAACTTTTATTAGTAGATTGCACAGTTCAGTACATATTCCGTACAATTGACCACTAAATGGTAACACCCGAATAAGTTTTTCAACTTGTTTAAGTCGGGGTCCATGTTAATCAATTCAAGGTAAACACATCAGTCTTTCAACAATACAGACAAAAATCCATAATAATTAGTAGGAATGAAATAATACGACACTTGATCTTGAACAACTTCAGAACAATGAACTAAGTGAATCCAAATAAAATACAATAAAAAATAAGAAATAATAAAATGCTGTTTTGCGTCTATTGACTGTGAATGTAATGCGGACGTTGTACCGATCCGTTGTGGTGAAGAAGGAGCTGAGCCGGAAGGCAAAGCTCTCAATTTACCGGTCGATCTACGTTCCCATCCTCACCTATGGTCATGAGCTTTGGGTCATGACCGAAAGGATAAGATCACGGGTACAAGCGGCCGAAATGAGTTTCCTCCGCCGTGTGGCGGGGCTCTCCCTTAGAGATAGGGTGAGAAGCTCTGCCATCCGGGAGGAACTCAAAGTAGAGCCGCTGCTCCTTCACATCGAGAGGAGCCAGATGAGGTGGTTCGGGCATCTGGTCAGGATGCCACCCGAACGCCTCCCTAGGGAGGTGTTTAGGGCACGTCCAACCGGTAGGAGGCCACGGGGAAGACCCAGGACACGTTGGGAAGACTATGTCTCCCGGCTGGCCTGGGAACGCCTCGGGATCCCCCGGGAAGAGCTAGACGAAGTGGCTGGGGAGAGGGAAGTCTGGGTTTCCCTGCTTAGGCTGTTGCCCCCGCGACCCGACCTCGGATAAGCGGAAGAAGATGGATGGATGGATGGATGGACTGTGAAAAAATGGTTTTCCAAAAGATATGCATTGAGGCTATAAAGTGAGTTTTATCCCAATAATCGAACGAACTCATCGTTTACTCAAATAAATAATCGTTGCAACCCTGAAACCCCTCTCCACATTCCACCCCCGGGATTGTAAATAATGTAAATAATTCAATGTATATACTCTGATAAATTTGTGTGATGACTGTATTATGCTGATAGTATATATTTGTACCATGAATTGATTAACGTGGACCCCGACTTAAACAAGTTGAAAAACTTATTGGGGTGTTACCATTTAGTGGTCAATTGTACGGAATATTTACTGTACTGTGCAATCTACTAATAAAAGTCTCAATCAATCAATCAAAAGGGTTTCCCGAAGACACCCAATACCTTTGGTGGTGGGCGTGTGATTATGGGCATGGTCACCATGATGTTATGGAATATTTAAAAAAATTATACATACATTTAAAAACAAATCTGTTATCATGATTTTATTAACATATATAGATATTTTTTTATTGTTTTGCCATATTTTCAATTGTTGCTGCTTATTGTAAAATGTACTTTTGTGGAAAACATTTTTAAGTGTCTCGAGACTTTTAATTAGTATTTCAGTCAAAACAACTTGCAACAAATGTTACATATTTTTCTTGTATAATGAAATGTAGTCGTGTTTCGAGACTCTTTACTTCCTTCTGTCAATGTCCCTAACGAAAGAGGCGAGCGCGCTGATGCTTCAGTTTGACTTTCTCTTCTTAAAAGCCACCACTGTCCTCTAAATTTTTGCACATTTTGAGGATGGCTTGGCGGAACTGGGCAAGTTTTTGGTACATCACTTTTCAATAGTGCGCAAATAATGGGTATATATGGGAAGCGCGGACTCAAGGAGACGATAGTGTTTTCACGGGAGGTAAAACATGTTGGAGTTGTGCCATGTTTTACCATAAGATTGGTAATAAAATGTAAAAATAGCGTCGGAATGTGTGTGATTTATTCTTGGGACTACAATATACTATATTACTTAAGTTGGTTTTCTAGTATAAAAGCATATTTTCAAGGTGCGCCGTTAATGAAAATGCCACCGCGGTGCGCCACATTCAATTACAATAAGGGGAAACGCTGAAGTGTATATAGTTTCAAATACAGTAGAAAAATAAAACCTAGAAGCATGGGAAAACAGAACTAATGCAGTCAAAAAGTGCATACAGAAAGCCAAGGGAAACGATTTTAATGCAATATATCACTAAAAGTTAAAGGCCTACTGAAATGAGATTTTCTTATTCAAACGGGGATAGCAGGTCCATTCTATGTGTCATACTTGATCATTTCGCGATATTGCCATATTTTTGCTGAAAGGATTTAGTAGAGAACATCGACGATAAAGTTCACAACTTTTGGTGCTGGTAAAAAAGCCTCGCCTTTACTGAAAGTCGCAGACGATGACATCACAAGGGTGAGGGCTCCTCACGTCTTCACATTGTTTATAATGGGAGCCTCCAGCAGCAAGAGCTATTCGAAACGAGAAAACGACAATTTCCCCATTAATTTGAGCGAGGATGAAAGATTCGTGGATGATGATATTGATAGCGAAGGACTAGAAAAAAATAAGAATAATAAAATAAAATAAAAAGTGACGGCTCCGGTTGGTGGCAGTGTGAGCGTTTCAGATGTAATTAGACACATTTACTAGGATCATTCTGGAAGATCCCTTATCTGCTTATTGTTTTATTGGGTGTTTTAGTGAGATTGTAAAGACATACCTCGAGGTCGGATTGCTGCGGTGAACACGCCAGTGTCTCAGAGAGAAGCCGAGGAGCCAAGCTCACAGCTGCCTTTTAAACAGCTACTGCAGGAGGACGAAAACTCCAATGATGTCTCCGGTAAGATATATATCACAATTTTCCCATCCAAAAACATGCTGGTTGATGTAGAGAAACATGTTCGCTTGACCGCTCTGTGTTAAAAACAAAGAAACACCGGCTGTGTCTCGGTGCCAAAGACAGTCGCAATACACCGCTTTCCACCAACAGCATTCTTCTTTATAGTCTCCATTATTAATTGAACAAATTGCAAAAGATTCAGCAACAAAGATGTCCAAATTACTGTGTAATTATGCGATGAAAAGAGACGACTTTTTAGCCGGAACTGGTGCTGAGCAAATATATCCTGGCAGTCCGTGATGCCATGCGCACGCGTTATCATTCCGTGAAGTTTTCAACAAGAAACTCCGCGGAAAATTTTAAATTGCAATTTAGTCAACTAAACCGGCCGTATTGGCATGTGTTGCAATGTTAATATTTCATCATTGATGTATAAACTATCAGACTGTGTGGTCGGTAGTGGTGGGTTTCAGTAGGCCTTTAAAGTCTTAAAGAGTTATAAAACCAGTACAACCAGAGGTTTTTTTAAGTTAGCCTTGGAGGTGATAGGTAAATGGTAAATGGGTTGTACTTGTATAGCGCTTTTCTACCTTCAAGGTACTCAAAGCGCTTTGACACTACTTCCACATTTAGGCAGGTCTTACAGTGTCACGGATGTTTGGGGGTATCGAGCAGCAACAGAGTAGGATCTGTCCCCACCCTAGGTTCGGTAAAAGTCTGACATGCGAGTGAAAATAAAAATAATTTACAATTTATTTATCGGTAATCAAAATGCTTTGAGATGAGTTTTCAGTTCAATCAAGTAAGTACATATTGCATTTACTGTATAATGTCCATGCTTATATTGTGCCCGCGCAGTTTTGTCACATTAAGGATGCGTTCACGCCTGTCAATGTTGGTTAAAATGGTCTGTTGCTCTGCTCGCATTGTTTGTTTGGTCAAGTGTGAACGCAGTGCAGGACTAAACCGGGGACCAAGACTTTCTGAGAGATGGTTCTTAGTCCGCCTGTAAGCAGGCAATGCATACAGTGCATCCATAAAGTATTCATCGCTCTTCACCTTTTCCACATTTTGTTATGTTACAGCCTATGGATTCTATTTCAGCCTCAAAATTCTGGTTTTCATGCAGGATGTCTCTGTAAATTGCTGCATTCATCTTAATCTCTTCAGGGAAGTTACTATAAACCTGATGATCACTCTGTCAGAGCTACAACATTCCTCTGTGGAGAGAGAAGAAACTTCAAGAAGTACAACCATCTCTGCAGCAATCCACCAATTAGGCCTGTATGGTCTAGTGGCCAGACAGAAGCCCTTTCTTAGTCAAACATTTTCCAAAATAAACCTGAAAGACTCTTAGACCATAATGGTCTGATGAGACAAGAATGGAACTTTTTGGTGTGAATGCAAGGTGTCATACTTGGAAGAAACCAGCCACCGCTCATCACCAGGCCAATACCATCCCTACAGTCAAGCATGGTGGTGGCAGCATCATGCTGTGGGGTTGTTTGTCAGGGGCAGGAACTGGGAGACTTGTCAGCATGAAGGGAAAGATGAATGCAACAATTTCCAGAGACATCCTGGATAAAAGCCAACCTGACAGAGCTTGAAAGTTGCTGCAAAGAGAAAAGGGCAAATCTGTCAGGTGTGCGAAGTTTGTCGCATTCTATTCAAAAAGACTTGAGGCTGTAATTGCTGCCAAAGGTGCATCAACAAATATGCAAAAGCTGTGAATAATTATGTACATGAAGATTTTTATTTATTAAAAAAAAATGTCTATTGTCTGTACAATTTTGAGGACAAAAATTATTATTTATACAGTTTGGAATAAGGCTGCACCATAACAAAATATGGGAATACTTTCCGGATGCACTCTATCTACAGCCAACAAAAAAGCTGGGTGAAAATACTCTGCCATAATAATAATAATGGATTAGATTTTATATCGCGCTTTTCTATAATTAGATAATCAAAGCGCTCACAGAGAAGTGGGAACCCATCATTCATTCACACCTGGTGGTGGTAAGCTACATCTGGAACCACAGCTGCCCTGGGGTAGACTGACGGAAGCGTGGCTGCCATAAGAGTTCAATGCAGGCCTAGAAGTGTGAATACAGTCAATAAATATACCTGGCTCTTTTCAACAAAGTAATGCTGAAAAATGACCAAAATACTGTAAATATAACATTTGATATTATTTATATGAGACCTGGGCAAGCAAACATTTTTTTAGCATCAAAACTGTAGCCGCCATTATGATGCGCAGTGCTGTTTTCAAATTGCCGCAAGTCTTGAACTATATTTGAAAGCTGCGCTTTAGAGTGTTATACGAGTTATTACGGTAATGTTCGTCACATCAGTTTAGACGAGGCACAAACCGGAGTGGACGAGGTTAGTTTTCAGAGCAGCCAGCCCGAAATGAGTGAATCAGAAACAGATGCGGAAGCACATTCTTACAATAAAGTTCTGCATAAAGGTGATCATATATCATATTGTAGGTGTTTATTACCCTTTGCATTCATATGTAGGGACGGCGTGGTGCAGTGGGAGAGTGGCCGTGTGCAACCCGAGGGTCCCTGGTTCAATCCCCACATAGTACCAACCTCGTCACATCCGTTGTGTCCTGAGCAAGACACTTCACCCTTGCTCCTGATTGGTGATGGTTAGCTCCCTCCATCAGTGTGTGAATGTGTGTGTGAATGTGGAAGTAGTGTCAAAGCGCTTTGAGTACCTTGAAGGTAGAAAAGCGCTATACAAGTACAATCCATTTATCATTTATTATTTATTTATTTTGCTGTTTGTTATTGAGGAGCTGGTCTGAGAAGCATCCATTGTCTACCGCTTGTCCCTTTGGGGTCGCAGAGGGTGCTGGAGGCTATCTCAGCTGCATTCGGGCGGAAGGCGGCGTATACCCTGGACAAGTCGCCACCTCATCACATGGCCAACACAGATAGACAGACAACATTCACACTCACATTCACACACTAGGGCCAATTTAGTGTTGCCAATCAACCTATCCCCAGGTGCATGTCTTTGGAGGTGGGAGGAAGCCGGAGTACCCGGAGAACATGCAAACTCCACACAGAAAGATACCGAACCCGAGATTGTACTCAGGACTTCTCAGGGCCTTCGTATTGTGAGGCACCACTTGGCCTCAGTCTGCACCCCCTCTCCAGGGCCCAGGCTAAGACTGATTTTCTTTATTTTATTTTAATCTTCTATTTTTTTCTCCCATTCCCCACCCCCCTTGTTTACCTGTATCTCATCTTTTTTGTAAGGGGCGCTGGAAGCCGGCAGACCCGTCAGCGATCCTGTTCTGTCTCCCTGTAATGTTTGTCTAAACTTGAATGGGATTGTGCTGAAAATTTTAATTTTCCTGAAGGAACTCTCCTGACGGAATAAATTAAGTACTATCTAATCTATCTAACAATTGTGTTTTTCCGTGCATGTAAACACCCCCTTACAAACTCCATGTCACTTGTCAGTACTCCCCAGGCAATGTTCCAGGACCAGGGTGCACCGCGGACCCCAGTGAAGTGACACTTCCCGGATGCTCCTGCCGCTCCCACCAGTGTTCCATCGAGACCTGCTCCTGCCTGCAGAGCCACGGACAAGCCTACGCCAGCAACGGCAGGCTGCTGGGCGTCAACACGCCGGACGCCAACCACTGCACGCCGGTGTTCGAGTGCAACGCCCTCTGTCCCTGCAGTGACACGTGCTCCAACCGGGTGGTGCAGGGAGGACTGCGACTGGCCTTGCAGGTGAGCAGCACGGACGGGAGGGGGTGGGGAGTGCGCACTCGTCAGCGCATACCACGAGGGACGTTCGTGTGCGAGTACGCAGGAGAGGTCATCGGCTTCGAGGAGGCCAGACGTCGACAGCTCGCACAGGGATGTGAGGAAAACAATTACATCATCGCCGTACGGGAGCACGGCGGCACGGCGGCCGTCGTTGAGACATTTGTGGACCCGACCACTGTGGGAAACGTCGGTCGCTTCCTGAACCACTCCTGCCTGCCCAACCTGTTCATGGTGCCGGTCCGGGTGCACTCGGCGGTGCCCAGATTGGCGCTGTTCGCCGGCCGGGACATCGACGCCCTAGAGGAACTGACGTTTGACTACTCGGGGGGCTACAGAAACCAAACACCCGGACAGATGCCGGTCACACAAACACCCGGACAGATGCCGGTCACACAAACTGATCAGGCCAGTAGGACAGTCCGGAGGAAAGTATGTCACTGCGGTGCCAACAACTGTGAAAAGTTCCTTCCTCTGGATGCATCTATTTTAAACTAACCTACAAACCCCGTTTCCATATGAGTTGGGAAATTGTGTTAGATGTAAATATGAACGGAATACACTGATTTGCAAATCCTTTTCAACCCATATTCAGTTGAATATGCTACAAAGACAACATCTTTAATGTTCAGACTGATAAACATTTTTTTTTTTTTTGCAAATAATCATTAACTTTAAGTGAAGTGAAGTGAATTATATTTATATAGCGCTTTTCTCTAGCGACTCAAAGCGCTTTACATAGTGAAACCCAATATCTAAGTTACATTTAAACCAGTGTGGGTGGCACTGGGAGCAGGTGGGTCAAGTGTCTTGCCCAAGGACACAACGGCAGTGACTAGGATGGCGGAAGCGGGAATTGAACCTGCAACCCTCAAGTTGCTGACACGGCCGTTCTACCAACCGAGCTATACCGCCCCACTTTAGAATTTGATGCCAGCAACACGTGACGAAGAAGTTGGGAAAGGTGGCAATAAATGCTGATAAAGTTGAGGAATGCTCATCAAACACTTATTTGGAACATCCCACAGGTTTGCAGGCTAATTGGGAACAGGTGGGTGCCATGATTGGGTGTAAAAGCAGCTTCCATGAAATGCTGAGTAATTCACAAACAAGGATGGGGCGAGGGTCACCACTTTGTAAGCAAATTGTCGAACAGTTTTAGAACATTTCTCAAAAAGCTATTGCAAGGCATTTGGGGTTTTACCATCTACAGTCCGTAAAATCATCAAAAGGTTCAGAGAATCTGGAGAAATCACTGCACGTAAGCCATGATATTAGGGACCTTTGATCCCTCAGGCGATACTGCATCAAAAACCGACGTCAGTGTGTAAAGGATATCACCACATGGTTTTAGGAACACTTCATAAAACCACTGTCAGTAACTACAGTTGGTTGCTACACCTGTAAGTGCAAGTTAAAACTCTACAATGCAAAGCAAAACCCTTTTTTCAACAACACCAAGGAACACCGCTGGCTTCGCTGGGCCCGAGCTCACCTAAAATGGACTGATGCAAAGTGGAAAGGTGTTCTGTGGTCTGACGAGTCCACATTTCAAATTATATTTGGAAACTGTGGACGTGATGTCCTCCGGAACAAAGAGGAAAATAACCATCCGGATTGTTTTGGGCGCAAAGTTTAAAAGGCAGCATGTGTGATGGTTAGGGGGTGTATTAGTGCCCAAGGCATGGGTAACTTACACATCTGTGAAGGCATCATTAATGCTGAAAGGTACATAGAGGATTTGGAGCAACATATGTTGTCATCCAAGCAACGTTATCATGGACGCCCCTGCTTATTTCAGCAAGCTAAGTGTTACAACAGCGTGGTTTCGTAGTAAAAAGTCCTGGTACTTTCCTGACCCGCCTGCAGTCCAGACCTGTCTCCCATCGAGAATGTGTGGCGCATTATGAAGGGTGAAATACGACAGCGGAGACCCTGGACTGTTGAACGACTGAAACTCTACATAAAACAAGAATGAGAAAGAATTCCACTTTCAAAGCTTCAACAATTAGTTTCCTCAGTTCCAAAACGTTTATTCAGTGTTGTTAAAAGAAAAGGTGATGTAACACAGTGGTGAACATGCCCTTTCCCAACTACTTTGGCACATGTTGCAGCCATGAAATTCTAAATGAATTATTATTTGCAAAAAAAAAAAAAGTTTGAGTTTGAACCTCAAATATCTTGTCTTTGTAGTGCTTTCAACTGAATATGGGTTGAAAAGGATTTGCAAATCAGTTTATTCCGTTTATTTTTACATCTAACCAGATTTCCCAACTTAAATGGAAACAGGGTTTGTACATTACTAACACGCCCCACCCCTCGTTGAAACCTTCATATTCATACTTTGACATCATCTTCAAACAAGACAAAATGTCAGTCCGTCTTCATTACTGAGTTCCTGAGAGAACTCTTTGACATTTCTGCGTACTCTTGAGCAGCGTTCAAGAACACCTACTTCCTGTCATGCTGCCCTTACACTTGATATCCCACCTGAAGAGCATCCTGAGGACCACCAGCATATCCTATATTCATCTCAATAGCGAGGATATTTTCAGTCTTCATGACAGTAAAGCCGCAAAGCGCAACCAGAGTAACAAATGTCATATGACTCCAACCCACTCATTTCTGTCATCCTAAACAGTCTCTCTATTCTTGCTATTCTCAGTTTTCTCATCGCTCTTGGACCTCAGGAGAGGTGCAACCAATTAAAAGGGGCCTAGGGGTGTTTGGATTTAGAAACACGTTTTATTCCCAAGTCTAAGGAGGAGGAGTGTGGGTGTCCCACTTCAACGTGACGGTTACTAAAATCAGGCCCTCCCTCTCAACGTGGCCCATTTCTCGTCTAGACCTGCTTTCATTTTAGTAATAATTTCAACATCTGGGTTAATTAGAATAGAGAAAGAAATGGGACCATTGCTTGAGAAAGCAGAGAGAAACCTGCCAAGTTGTTTTTCCACAATTATAGCAAACCCTGTTTTAGAAATCTTGTTTTTTTTTCCTATTTGCATGATCTTAATTATGAAAACTCTTATATTTTTATTTAAATATTACAACTCCCCAAGGGTTAAGATTAGCTCAGATGTGAACTGCCCAGCTGCCATTTTATTTGTCACCTTCGCACACTTTGTGTTGGTGTATCAACCAGATACATTTTTTTGGTGTCTACCGGATACATTTTTGGGGAAAAAAATGTTGCAATATTGTGAGAAAAAGGAATATCCTGAGATTTTATTTTATTTTATCTCACAAGACAAAATTATATAATTTGAAAAGATTAAAGTGAGACATTTTGTAAAAAAAGGTATTTTATATTTTTAGGGAAAAAAAATGTATTATGTGACAAAAAAAGTAAAGTAAAAGGGTTATGCCATTTTACATGATTAAAGTCAAATTCATTATAAAAAAAAAAGGAAAATAAAATTCTGAAAAAATTGCAATATTGTGAGAATTTTTTTTCATTACATACAACAATTTTTAGGGAATATTCTGAGAATATTTGTAATATTTATAATTCGTCCCAAAAAATTTTTTTAATTCTAATATTTTGTGAAAAAGGTAATTGTTTTTTTGTTTTTTTTGAAAAATGCAATACTGTCAGAGAAAAGTATTGTGCGGAAATATTTCAAGAAAAACAAAGTTTTTTTTTTAAATGCAAACAGTGCCATTCTACGTATCTAAAGTCAAATATATAGAGGATTTTTTTTAGAAAACAATTGTTAATATTGTGAGGAAAAACGTTGTCATTGTAAAAAAAAAGTCAATTGTTTTCAGAAATAAATTGCAATGTTGTGAGAAAAAGTTTTCAGTACATACAACAATTTTCAGGGAATATACTGATATTTTTTGTCTTATTTTAGAATACAAAATTATGTAATTTGTCTAATAAACAAAAAGGTCAAATATTTTGTGAAAAATTTAGCATTTTTTTAGAAAATCCTTTTGAAAAATTTTAAGAAAAAAATTGTTGTTGTTTTTTAAGAAAAAAGGGCCTTTTTACATAAAGTCAAATATGAAAATGTGAAAAAAGTATTTTTGAAAAGTTGCAATATTGTGAGAAAAGGTTTTCATTTCACACAAGAATCAGTAGGAATATTGTGAGAATTTGTATTTTATTTTACAAGACACAATTACAGTATAAACAAGAATAAGGTCAGATATAGTGTGAAAAAAGTATTTTTTCAGTATGAACAATAAAGTCAAATGTATTATGAAAAAGGTTTGTTTAAAAAAAAAAGTTAATATTGTGAGATAAATATATTTTACAATATTTATGCACTGGAGGGATATTTTAAGACAAAAATATAAATTTTACAACAAAATATATGTCATTTTACATAATGAAACATTGTGTTCGTATGTTTTTTTTTGCCAAAAAGAACATGCTTTTCACTAAACATCTGTTTTTTTTAATTATTTTATTGTGTTATTTTTAATTTAATTGTGACATTTGTTTTGTTGTATTTTTTGTGCTGTGTATATACATATATACAGTATATGCGTACAGTATGTACGTGTGTGTGTGTATGTATATAGTATAAAACGTGACAAAATATATGTACATGTACAACGTTAATTGTAGTTATTGTCCAGTGCGGATGCTTTAAAGGTGGCCTTTTACCTCAAATCCTCAGTGTCATGCCGTGTTTAGTTTTTGCCTTTTTATCGTCAATAATGCTGTATGTTTTTTATTTGTATGTGTGTGTGTGTGAATGTGTATGTTTTTTTTATTTTCTTCTATTATTGTTGTTTATTTTGTTTTGTTTTGTCCAGCATTTTGTGCTTGCCACTTGCCTGTGCATGAAAAGTGCTATATGAATTCAGTTGGATTTGATTTGAATTGAAAATAAGCCACCATGTTATTGAAGAAAGTTGCAAGTGCCATCTCTTTGATAAAGAAGGTGAGAAACACGAATTAATTCAAGAAAGAACCCGTAGCGAGTTACTAAGGTGGCCTCCGCATAGTTCACTCCTCCTCGCCGTCCAAAGAAATTCTCAGAAATAAATGGATCATTTTTAAAGGTACGTACATAATGTGGCGTCCTTGCTGTGTTTATGAGAGTCCGTCCCTTCCTCTGCCCTTTTCAACAAATCTGCTCCACTATGTGCCGTGACTCATCTTGTTGTTGTGTCCCTGGAATCCCCATGGTAACGGAGTGTGTGTACAGGTGGCGATTGGTCAGTGCCGGTTGTGTCTGACGTGGACAAAAGGCTGTTCACAAGATCCCAACAAACGGCTCTCTTCCGGCCCGTCGCCTAGCAACCAGCTGTTAATCCTCATGAGGTGAGCCGCACATGATGCTGAGAATGCCGCCCCGTGCACCAGACGGTCTGATCCCGCTGTGGATTTGTGAGTGACAAGTCAGGTCGAAGTGATAATGCAGACTTTTTCTCATGTGGCACAACAACTGAATATGTGATATCAAATAATATGAGCATGTTTTATTATGTGGATGTCTTGATACGCGCGTTCAGCTTCTGCAACCCTCCAAATGTACTCTAGGAATGAATGAATGAATGAATTTTCAGTGGGGCAAAAAAGTATTTAGTCATCCACCGATTGTGCAAGTTCTCCCACTTAAAATGATGACAGAGGTCTGTAATTTTCATCACAGGTACACTTCAACTGTGAGAGACGGAATGTGGAAAAAAAATCCAGGAATTCACAATGTAGGAATTTTAAAGAATTTATTTGTAAATGGTGGAAAATAAGTATTTGGTCAACCATTCAAAGTTCTCATTGATGGAAGGAGGTTTTGGCTCAAAATCTCACGATACATGGCCCCATTCATTCTTTCCTTAACACGGATCCATCGTCCTGTCCCCTTAGCAGAAAAACAGCCCCAAAGCATGATGTTTCCACACCCATGCCTCACAGTACGTATGGTGTTCTTGGGATGCAACTCAGTATTCTTCTTCCTCCAAACACGACGAGTTGAGTTTATACCAAAAAAGTTCTATTTTGGTTTCATCTGACCACATGATATTCTCCCAATCCTCTGCTGTATCATCCATGTATCCATTTTGGTTACAAATTCAACTCGTCGTGTTTGGAGGAAGAAGAATACTGAGTTGCATCCCAAGAACACCATACCTACTGTGAAGCATGGGGGTGGAAACATCATGCTTTGAGGCTGTTTTTCTGCTAAGGGGACAGGACGATTGATCCGTGTTAAGGAAAGAATGAATGGGGCCATGTATCGTGAGATTTTGAGCCAAAACCTCCTTCCATCATTGAGAGCTTTGAATGGTTGACCAAATACTTATTTTCCACCGTAATTTACAAACACATTTTTTAAAATTCCTACAATGTGAACTGGATTTTTTTCTTCACATTCTGTCTCTCACAGTCGAAGTGTACCTATGATGAAAATTACAGACCTCTGTCATCATTTTAAGTGGGAGAACTTGCACAATCTATGGCTGACTAAATACTTTTTTGCCCCACTGTATTCCACTGTTTTATGCATGTGACACATAACTGATAGTGATATGCAATGCCACTGATTTTCTTTCCGATCAGACTGGTATCGGCCACGTTGATTCGATACCGATACATTGTGCGAATATACCTAATGTGTCTGCTTAAGTTTAAAAAGTTGTTAATTTCAAATGATAACATAGCATAAAGAATGCAGTTATTTATTTATTTATTAACTATTATGTAGTATTTCTTATATTATTCATTAGTGAAGTGAAGTGAATTATATTTATATAGCGCTTTTTCTCTAGTGACTCAAAGCGCTTTACTTAGTGAAACCCAATATCTAAGTTACATTTAAACCAGTGTGGGTGGCACTGGGAGCAGGTGGGTAAAGTGTCTTGCCCAAGGACACAACGGCAGTGACTAGGATGGCGGAAGCGGGAATCGAACCTGCAACCCTCAAGTTGCTGGCGCGGCCACTCTACCAACCGAGCTAAACCGCCACATTAGTGTTATTAATTTATTAATTGCATTTATTATCATTATTATTTTTATTCGTTATATATTTATTTCTAAATTATGAAAAATATTGAGATAGTGGTGTGAATAAAAAAATAGCCAAGTTAATACAACAGAAAAAACAGGACAAAAATCATACAAAGTACACAAAAATGGTGTTACAAACCATAACAGAAGGAAATAAGTGACATAATAAAAGCACCTAATTTGTCTGCTAAAGTGTTAAAATTAAGAATACGAAGTCTAAAATTGAAAATATTATGTATTTATTAATATTATTATATATTGCGATGAGGTGGCGACTTGTCCAGGGTGTACCCCGCCTTCTGCCCGGTTGTAGCTGAGATAGGCGCCAGCGCCCCCCGCGACCCCAAAAGGGAATAAGCGGTAGAAAATGGATGGATATATTGTTTATTATGTAGCAATCATATTATTTACCATTATTTGTATTTATGTTTTTTTTATTCATTATATATGTTTTCTAACTCTGAAGTAATGTGTCTGTTAAAGTTTAAAAAGTTGTTTATTTCAAATAAAAACAAAGAATACAGTAGCATAACTACAGTTATTTATTATAAGTTATTATAGTATTTATGATTATTAATGCATTTATTATGTATTATATATTAATTTCAGACTCTGAAGTATATTGATGTAGAGGCATGAATAACAATAGCAAAGTTAATACATCAGAAAAAACAGAGGACAAAATCATACAAAGTAAACAAAAATCGTGTTTCAAACCATAACAATAGGAAATAAATGACATAATAAAAGCACCTAATTTGTCAGTTAAAGTTTAAAATGTTGTTTATTTTAAGGAACGTAGCATAAGTAACAGTTATTTATTATATTATTTAGGATTATTATTCATAAACTATTACATATTTATTTCCAACTCTGAGGTATATTGAGGTAGCGGCGTGAATTAGAATATAGCCAAGTTAATACAACAGGAAAAAAACAGGACAAATTTATACAAAGTACACAAAAATGGTGTTTCAAACCATTACAAAAAGAATTAAGGGATGGTCAGGTGGCGACTTGTCCAGGGTGTACACCGCCTTCCACCCGATTGTAGCTGAGATAGGCGCCAGCGCCCCCTGCCACCCTAAAAGGGAATAAGCGGTAGAAAATGGATGGATGGATGGATTTAATAAAAACAACTTATGTGCCTGCTAAAGTCTAAACCATTAAAAAAAAATAACAACATACATAATACAGTCATTTATTACTATTATTATTATGATGAGATGGCGACTTGTCCAGGGTGTACCCCGCCTTCCGCCCGATTGTAGCTGAAATAGGCACCAGCGCCCCCCGCGAGCCCAAAGGGAATAAGCGGTAGAAAATGGATGGATTACTATTATTATTTATTATGTTATTCATTATTATTTTTTTTTTTTTTTACTATTGTTTTTGTTATCAACAATAATAATAATAATATTCATTAAATATTTATTTTTTTCACACTCTGAAGTATATTGAGGTAGCGGCGTGAATTAGAATATAGCCAAGTTAATACAACAGGAAAAAAACAGGACAAATTTATACAAAGTACACAAAAATGGTGTTTCAAACCATTACAAAAAGAATTAAGGGATGGTCAGGTTGCGACTTGTCCAGGGTGTACACCGCCTTCCACCCGATTGTAGCTGAGATAGGCGCCAGCGCCCCCTGCCACCCTAAAAGGGAATAAGCGGTAGAAAATGGATGGATGGATGGATTTAATAAAAACAACTTATGTGCCTGCTAAAGTCTAAACCATTAAAAAAAATAACAACATACATAATACAGTCATTTATTACTATTATTTTTATGATGAGATGGCGACTTGTCCAGGGTGTACCCCGCCTTCCGCCTGATTGTAGCTGAAATAGGCACCAGCGCCCCCCGCGAGCCCAAAGGGAATAAGCGGTAGAAAATGGATGGATTACTATTATTATTTATTATGTTATTCATTATTATTTCTTTTTTTTTTACTATTGTTTTTGTTATCAACAATAATAATAATAATATTCATTAAATATTTGTTTTTTTCACACTCTGAAGTATATTGAGGTAGCGGCGTGAATTAGAATATAGCCAAGTTAATACAACAGGAAAAAAACAGGACAAATTTATACAAAGTACACAAAAACGGTGTTTCAAACCATTACAAAAAGAATTAAGGGATGGTCAGGTGGCGACTTGTCCAGGGTGTACACCGCCTTCCACCCGATTGTAGCTGAGATAGGCGCCAGCGCCCCCTGCCACCCTAAAAGGGAATAAGCGGTAGAAAATGGATGGATGGATGGATTTAATAAAAACAACTTATGTGCCTGCTAAAGTCTAAACCATTAAAAAAAAAATAACAACATAGATAATACAGTCATTTATTACTATTATTATTATGATGAGATGGCGACTTGTCCAGGGTGTACCCCGCCTTCCGCCTGATTGTAGCTGAAATAGGCACCAGCGCCCCCCGCGAGCCCAAAGGGAATAAGCGGTAGAAAATGGATGGATTACTATTATTATTTATTATGTTATTCATTATTATTTCTTTTTTTTTTTACTATTGTTTTTGTTATCAACAATAATAATAATATTCATTAAATATTTCTTTTTTTCACACTCTGAAGTATATTGAGGTAGCGGCGTGAATTAGAATATAGCCAAGTTAATACAACAGGAAAAAAACAGGACAAATTTATACAAAGTACACAAAAATGGTGTTTCAAACCATTACAAAAAGAATTAAGGGATGGTCAGGTGGCGACTTGTCCAGGGTGTACACCGCCTTCCACCCGATTGTAGCTGAGATAGGCGCCAGCGCCCCCTGCCACCCTAAAAGGGAATAAGCGGTAGAAAATGGATGGATGGATGGATTTAATAAAAACAACTTATGTGCCTGCTAAAGTCTAAACCATTAAAAAAAAAATAACAACATACATAATACAGTCATTTACTACTATTATTATTATGATGAGATGGCGACTTGTCCAGGGTGTACCCCGCCTTCCGCCCGATTGTAGCTGAAATAGGCACCAGCGCCCCCCGCGAGCCCAAAGGGAATAAGCGGTAGAAAATGGATGGATTACTATTATTATTTATTATGTTATTCATTATTATTTCTTTTTTTTTTACTATTGTTTTTGTTATCAACAATAATAATAATATTCATTAAATGTTTATTTTTTTCACACTCTGAAGTATATTGAGGTAGCGGTGTGAGTAACACAATGGCCAAGTTATTACAACACAAAAAACAGACGACAAAGTACACAAACAATGGTGTTTCCAACCATAACAAAAGGAACTAAGTAAAATAATAAAAGCTTTAAAATGAAGCATTGGCCCTGCGATGAGGTGGCGACTTGTCCAGGGTGTACCCCGCCTTCCGCCCGATTGTAGCTGAGATAGGCGGCAGTGCCCCCCGCGACCCCAAAAGGGAATAAGCGGTAGAAAATGGATGGATGGGCATTAACAAGAACTGCTGTTAGAATAAAAAAGTATTAAGCATGAACATGTTAAGGTGAAAATACTATGTTGGAAACATTGAGAACTTGCCTTATTTTAGTTACTTGCTTTCACTGTGTTCCTGTTAATGATGGACACTATCTCAAATAACTTAAGTATCAAAAATATCAATATTTGGATTTGACAATCGATATTAGAGCAGAGATTTATGGGTATCAATATTTCAGTGTCGATCCACACATCACTAATAACTCTTCTGCACTTGAGAGTCATGCATGGCATTGATTGTGAAAGTAATTTATGCTGTGTAGAAGTGGCACCTGGCAGTGAGTGCGTGCAAAGTGGAGCACCTCCTTATCAGAGGAGCAGATGTCCTTGCCTTCAAACCTGGATGCAAGTCAAAAATCGACAGGACCTCACCTTGCAAAGGTATCTTAAAGTCAAATGTACTTCTTTCATTATAAGTCTGGCTTGTCTGCATAGCTGCTGGATGAGCACTAAAAGCATCAGGGTCTCTCAACACCCGTCGGCTTTATCAGTATCATGCTTCAAAATAAACGAGGTGTGGTTGTATTGTATATTAAGTATGTGTCCATGAAAGGGCATTTTATGACTTTTCTTAATTTGATTACATAGTATGATTTTATTGTCATAATTCTATTGCATTATTTTTTTATCCCTTAATTTAGGTAGCCAGGGACTGTAGATTGAAATTAGCTATTTAGCTATAATCTGGTACAGAACATATCTGTCTTTCAGCTTAATGTTTCTGTGCATTGTCTCTTCAAAAAAAGACTAAACTAAATTAAAAACCTGCTTCAAAAAGCTCTGCACTAAATTGCAAGAAATGTAGGGATTTCAACATCTAGGGTCCATAATACCATCAAAAGGTTCAGAGAATCTGGAGAAATCACTCCATGTAAGCGGCATGGCCGGAAACCAACATTGAATGACCGTGACCTTCGATCCCTCAGACGGCACTGTATCAAAAACCGACATCATTCTCTAAAGGATATCACCACATGGGCTCAGGAACACTTCAGAAAACCACTGTCACTGAATACAGTGTGTCGCTACATCTTTAAGTGCAAGTTAAAGCTCTACTATGCAAAGCGAAAGCCATTTATCAACAACATCCAGAAACGCCGCCGGCTTCTCTGGGCCCAATGTCAAGCGAAATAAGTGCTCGCTGCGAAATAAGTGCCCAAGCGTGTCGGGGCATATATTTAGCGCCTTAAGAGCGAAATCAATCAATCAATGTTTACTTATATAGCCCTAAATCACTAGTGTTTCAAAGGGCTGCACAAACAACAACACAAACCACTACGATATCCTCGGTAGGCCCACATAAGGGCAAGGAAAACTCACACCCAGTGGGACGTCTGTGACAATGTTGACCCAGAGGGACATCGGTGACAATGATGACTATGAGGGACGTCGGTGACAATGATGACTATGAGGGACGTCGGTGACAATGATGACTATGAGAACCTTGTAGAAGACGAAAGCAATGGATGTCGAGCGGGTCTAACATGATACTGTGAAAGTTCAATCCATAGTGGATCCCCACACAGCTGCGCGAGTCCAGTCCAAAGCGGAGCCAGCAGGAAACCATCCCAAGCGGAGGCGGATCAGCAGCGCAGGGAAGTCCCAAGCCGATACACAGGCAAGCGGTCCATCCTGGGTCCCGACTCTGGACGAGCGGTCCATCCTGGGTTCCGACTCTGGACGAGCGGTCCATCCTGGGTCCCGACTCTGGACAGGCTGTACGTCATCCATGGCCATCGGACCAGACCCCCTCCACAAGGGAGAGTTGACATAGGAGTAAAAGAAAATAAACGGCAGATCAACTGGTCTAAAAAGGGAGTCTATTTAAAGGCTAGAGTATACAAATGAGTTTTAAGGTGAGACTTGAATGCTTCTACTGAGGTGGCATCTCGAACTGTTACCGGGAGGGCATTCCAGAGTACTGGAGCCCGAACGGAAAACGCTCTATAGCCCGCAGACTTTTTTTGGGCTTTGGGAATCACTAATAAGATTTCTTGCCGTGACATATGGTACAATACAATCGGCAAGATAAGATGGAGCTAGACCGTGTAGTATTTTATACGTAAGTAGTAAAACCTTAAAGTCACATCTGAAGTGCACAGGAAGCCAGTGCAGGTGAGCCAGTACAGGCGTAATGTGATCAAACTTTCTTGTTCTTGTCAAAAGTCTAGCAGCCGCATTTTGTACCAACTGTAATCTTTTAATGCTAGACATGGGGAGACCCGAAAATAATACGTTACAGTAATCGAGGCGAGACGTAACAAACGCATGGATAATGATCTCGGCGTCTTTAGTGGACAAAATGGAGCCAATTTTAGCGATATTACGGAGATGAGAGAAGGCCGTTTTTGTAACGCTTTTAATGTGTGCCTCAAAGGAGAGAGTTGGGTCGAAGATAATACCCAGATTTTTTACCGTGTCGCCTTGTTTAATTGTTTGGTTGTCAAATGTTAAAGTTGTATTATTAAATAGAGTTCGGTGTCTAGCAGGACCGATAATCAACATTTCCGGGTTTTTTTGGCGTTGAGTTGCAAAAAGTTTGCGGACATCCATTGTTTCATTTCATTAAGACACGCCTCCAGCTGACTACAATCCGGCGTGTTGGTCAGCTTTAGGGTCATGTAGAGTTGGGTGTCATCAGCATAACAGTGAAAGCTAACACCGTATTTGCGTATGATGTCACCTAGCGGCAACATGTATATGCTGAAGAGTGCAGGGCCAAGGACCGAACTCAGGGGAACTCCACACGTTACCTTAAAATAGTCTGAGGTCACACTGTTATGGGAGACGGTTTCTAATTGTTTTTGGAAATATTCGACATCGTGTCATCCGAACCAAAGGGGAAGCGAACCATCCAGACTGTTATCGACGTAAAGTTCAAAAGCCAGCATCTGTGATGGTATAGGGGTGCATATATATGCCCACCCTATTGTATACAGTGTGTATGGGACCGCTTGCCAAATAATTGCCCCTGTGGATTTGGTGATATTGTTAGCTAAAAGATAAAACGTATCATACCAAAGTTACTGTGATATATATTGTCTTAGGCTATTAAATATGGAGCAACGGCAGGATGACACAAATAAGATCAGTAGTTTTAATTTTGGTGAGTTTAGCTTTTAAAAATAGTGGACGGTCTCTCTCTCATTGGTTTGACAAAAAACTGCCCGGCGTACCTGAGCACTTATTTCGGCTCGGCACAAATTTGGCTTGACACTGGGATCATCTAAGATGGACTGATGCAAAGTGTAAAAGTGTTCTGTGGTCTGATGAGTCCACATTTCAAATTGTTTTTGGAAATATTCGACATCATGTCATCCGGACCAAAGGGGAAGCGAACCATCCAGACTGTTTTCGACGCGAAGTTCAAAAGCCAGCATCTGTGATGGTATGGGGGTGCATTAGTGCCCAAGGCATGGGTATTTTACACATCTGTGAAGGCACCATTAATGCTGAAAGGTACATACAGGTTTTGGAAGGATGGACCTCTCGTCCAAACTCGGGACCCAGGATGGACCGCTCGCCTGTGTATCGGCTGGGGACATCTCTGAGCTGCTGATCCGCCTCCACTTGGGATGGTTTCCTGCTGGCTCCACTGTGGATGGGACTCTCGCTGCTGTGTTGGATCCGCTTTGGACTGGACTCTCGCGGCTGTGTTGGATCCACTATGGATTGAACTTTCACAGTATCATGTTAGACCTGCTCGACATCCATTGCTTTCGGTCCCCTAGAGGGGGGGGGGGGGGGGGGGGGTTGCCCACATGTGTGGTCCTCTCCAAGGTTTCTCATAGTCATCATTGTCACCGACGTCCCACTGGGTGTGAGTTTTCCTTGCCCTTATGTGGGCTTTACCGAGGATGTTGTTGTGGTTTGTGCAGCCCTTTGAGACACTAGTGATTTAGGGCTATATAAGTAAACATTGATTGATTGATTGATTGATCTCAGCGCCGTCTTTTTCCCGGAAGCCCTTGCTTATTTCAGCAAGACAATGCCAAACCACATTCTGCACATGTTACAACAGCATGGCTTCGTAAAAAAAAGATTGCGGGTAATTTCCTGGCCCGCCTGCAGTCCAGACCTGTCTCCCATCGAAAATGTGTGGCGCATTATGAAGCGTAAAATACGACAGCAGAGACCCCGGACTGTTGAACGACTGAAGCTTTACATAAAACAAGAATGGGAAAAAATTCCACTTTCAAAGCTTCAACAATTAGTTTCCTCAGTTCCCAAACGTTTATTGACAGTTGTTAAAAGAAAAGGTGATGTAACACAGTGGTGAACATGCCCTTTCCCAACTACTTTGGCACGTGTTGCAGCCATGAAATTCTAAGTTAATTATTATTTAAAAAAGAAAAAGTTTATGAGTGTGGACATCAAATATCTTATCTTTGTAGTGCATTCGATTGAATATGGATTGAAAAGGTTTTGCAAATCATTGTATTCCGTTTATATTTACATCTAACACAATTTCCCAACTCATATGGAAACGGGGTTTGTATATTTTTTACGGGAGATTTCCAGTTCAATTCATCATCAAGCTTGATCCCCTCCTTTAACAAAAGCTGGCTTCCAAACGAGTGGGATTTCTTTGTTTTGGACCGAAAGATTAAAAGAACCGTAAGAGGTTGTGCAACATAATCAGCTGCTATTTTCAAGAAGTGGGGCTCGATCAAGTCTGGTCCAGGGAGTTTCCTGAGAGCCTTTTGCACTTCCTTCACAGTAAAAGGAACAAAGCTGAAAAGCCCTCCAGAAGACACATTACCAAAAAAAAAAAAAAAAACTGTAAACAAACACCAGCCTAATAAGTTTGGTAAACAGTAATGCCGAGTGAAAGTGAGCCCTGCTTGTGACGGATCCTGAAGGATTACGAGCAGTGAAAGCAGCTTACAGAATGTTCCGCTGGCCTGTCTACTCTGTTTTCTGTTGTGCTTAGACAGAAAGCAGGAAACACCTGGTGCATGATTTACCCTGATGTGTGCCATCATGATTATGCCGTAACCAAGGGGACGCAGTGAAGTGTCCTCTGCTTTGTGCGCGTGATTTAAAATAGAGGCGCCATGTCGACACGTCGGAACGCAAATCACATCCACGGTATTCGTATATGAAGCACAAAACGGTCTAATTAAATAACCCAGGTCTAATCAGCCTATTCCCACTGGGACTATGCGGACCATTCCACTGCCGTAATTGTCTTTTTATTTTTAGTGAGGACGTTGGCTATGTTAAACCAGGGGGCTGCCAGGCAAAACAGGTGTGTGACCTGTCTCTTCTCAAAGTAACGTTGCATCAATAATCAGCCTGTAGGTCAGACCTGGCAAATTAAGGCCCAAGGGCCACATGTGGCCCGTTAAGCTTAACCGGACCTTTCCAATTAATTTTTTTTTTAGATCTTTAAGATGGAAACTGTAGCTGCCATTATGATGGGCGTTGATGTTTTCTAATGACCGTAAGTAAGTCTTGAACTATACAAAGTAGGGGTGTGGGGAAAAATTGATTCGAATACGTTGTGCGATTCAGAATCGAATCTTATTTTGAAAAAATCCATTTTTTATTTTTTTTTTATCATTCTTATAAAACACTCCACAGCAATACCATAACAATGCAATCCAATTCCAAAACCGAACCTGACCCAGCAACACTCAGAACTGCAATTGACAGAGCAATTGAGGAGACACAAACACGATACAGAACAAACCAAAAGTAGTGAAACAAAAATGAATATTATCAACAACAGTATCAATATTAGTTATAATTTCAGCATAGCAGTGATTAAAAATCCCTCATTGACATTATCATTAGACATTTATAAAAATAAAAAAAAAGTGTCACAGTGGCTTACACTTGCATCGCATCTCATAAGCTTGACAACACACTGTGTCCAATATTTCCACAAAGATAAAATGAGTCATATTTTTGGTTCGTTTAATAGTTAAAACAAATTTACATTATTGCAATCAGTTGATAAAACATTGTCCTTTACAATTATAAATAAATAAATAAATGGGTTGTACTTGTATAGCGCTTTTCTACCTTCAAGGTACTCAAAGCGCTTTGACACTACTTCCACATTTACCCATTCACACACACATTCACACACTGATGGAGGGAGCTGCCATGCAAGGCGCCAACCAGCACCCATCAGGAGCAAGGGTGAAGTGTCTTGCTCAGGACACAACGGACGTGACGAGGTTGGCACTAGGTGGGATTCGAACCAGGGACCCTCGGGTTGCGCACGGCCACTCTCCCACTGCCCAAGCTTTTTTTTTTTTTTTTTTTTAAATCTACTACTCTGCTGGCATGTTCACAGACTGAGGTAGATCCTGCTGAAATCCTATGTATAGAATGAATACAGAATCGTTTTGAATCGGGAAAAATATCGTTTTTGAATCGAATCGAATGGAAAAAATTGATATATTATCAAATCGTGACCCCAAGAATCGATATTGAATCGAATCATGGGACACCCAAAGATTCGCAGCCCTAATACAAAGTATTTCAACAGTTGGAATCAGTGCTACTGCATAACTTCACCAAATCACCAATCACCAAAATCATTCCAGAACGCGCCCACCGCTGCTGCTCACTGCTCCCCTCACTTGCCAGGGGGTGGAGCAAGAGTATGGGTCAAATGCAGAAGGTAATTTCATCACACCAAGTGTGTGTGTGACTATCACAAGTATATCAGTATCTATATATATTAGGGCTGCAAATCTTTCGGTGTCCCACGATTCGATTCAATATCGATTCTTGGGGTCGCGATTCGATAATATATCGATTTTTTTCGATTCAGCGCGATTCTCGATTCAAAAACGATATTTTTTCGATTCAAAACGATTCAATACATAGGATTTCAGCAGGATCTACCCCAGTCTGCTGACATGCAGGCAGAGTAGTAGATTTAAAATAAAAAAAAGCTTTTATAATTGTAAAGGACAATGTTTTATCAACTGATTGCAATAATGTAAATTTGTTTTAACGATTAAACAAACCGAAAATATGACTTATTTTATCTTTGTTAAAACATTGGACACAGTGTGTTGTCAAGCTTATGAGATGCGATGCAAGTGTAAGCCACTGTGACACTATTGTTCTTTCTTTTATTTTTATAAATATCTAATGATAATGTCAATGAGGGATTTTTTAATTACTGCTATGCTGAAATTATAACTAATATTGATATCCATTTTTATTTCACTACTTTTGTTTTGTTCTGTGTTTTGTTCAATTGCTCTGTTTATTGCAGTTCTGAGTGTTGCTGGGTCAGGTTCGGTTTTGGAATTGGATTGCATTGTTATGGTATTGCTGTGTAGTGGTTTGTTGGATTGCTAAAAAAGAAAATATCGATTTAAAAAAAAATGATAATCGATTCTGAATCGCACAACGTATTCGATTCGATTCGTATTTCAATCCATTTTTTCCCACAACCCTAATATATATATATATTAGGGGTGTAACAATACACAAACATTTTGGTTCGGTACGTACCTCGGTTCAGAGGTCACGGTTCGGTTCATTTTCGGTACAGTAAGAAATCAACAAAATATAAATTTTTTGGTTATTTATTTACCAAATTTGCAAAATCTTCCACCAAAAATATTTTTCTTTGTGCAATATTTGATGTGAAGTAATGGGAACCTTGGATAGGTCAATAATTCATAATAACATTCATTTTGATTCAGTATTATGTTTTGAGCAATGACAGAAAGAAAAAAAACAGCTTTGTTTATTAGTCAACGTTGCAACTTTTTCTAAATTACATTTAGCCTTTAAGATTTTTTATTTCACTTTTGTTTATGTTTTTGTTTATTTTAATAGTATTTTTAGAATATGCCGTGGGCCTTTATAACATTAGCTGCGGGCCGCAAATGACACTTTTGACACCCCTGGTTTTGATAATTAAAAATTAAATCTGATAAATCAATGGATAAAAAGCAGAGCCTGGCGACGCAAGCGCATTTACTATAACTCTCTTGCTCTCTCTGTCTCTGCCCCGCCCTCACAAATGCTGCGGCGTGCAAAATTTGTTTTGTTTTTAACCCCTTCTTAACTCGTACATTGAAAATATATGCAACCCTAACTTAAAATGCCGGACATTTGAGGCATTTCAGAAACTCCACCCGGACAGCCCAGCAAAAGAGGACATAGCCAGTGAAAAGAGGAGGTTCGGTCAGTCTATTGTAGCCCGGTCGCTGCTAGAATGCTGTGTGTTGTGCCTCGGCATGCATTGTTTACACAACATGCGGTACGCTACTTAATATGTTCGTGTGGAAACACGTTCAGTACACCTCCGAACTGAAACCCCCGTACCGAAACGGTTTCAATACAAATACACGTACCGTTACACTCCTAATATATAGTACAGGGGTGCCCACACTTTTTCTGCAGGCGAGCTACTTTTCAATTGACCAACTCGAGGGGATCTACCTCATTTATATATATCATTTATATTTATTTATTTATGAAAGAGACATTTTTGTAAACAAGTTAAATGTGTTTAATGATAATACAAGCATGTGTAACACATATAGATGTCTTTCTTTCACGAAGACAATAATATAAGTTGGTGTATTACCTGATTCTGATGACTTGCATTGATTGGAATCAGACAGTAATGATGATAACACCCACATTTTCAAATGGAGGAGAAAAAAAGTGGTCCTTTCTGTACAATACCACATGAAAGTGGTTGGTTTTTGGCATCTAATTCATCCAGCTTCCATACACTTTACAAGAAAAACATTGGCGGCAAATTCCGTAACTTGCTTGATTGACATTCACGGCACCCGAGGGTCTTGTGAGATGACGCTGGCTGCTGCCAGTTCATTATTATGAAAAAATGACAGAGAGGAAGGCGAGAAACACTTTTTATTTCAACAGACTTTCGCGCCGTCCCTTCCGTCAAAACTCTAAAGGCCGACTGCACATTTCCTATCTTCACAATAAAAGCCCTGCTTCATGCTGCCTGAGCTAACAAAATAAGAGTCTCGGAAAGCTGGCGTGCACAAGTGATGTGCACGCCAGCTTTCTGAGGGATCGTTTGTGCACGCCGGTTTCCCGAGACTCTGTATTTAGTTAGCGCAGGCAGCATGAAGCAGGGCTTTTATTGTGAAGATAGGAAATGTGCAGTCGGCCTTTAGAGTTTTGACGGAAGGTACGGCGCGAGAGTCCGTTGAAATAAAAAGTGTTTCTCGCCTTCCTCTCGGTCATATTTTCATAATAATGATCTTGCAGCAGCCAGCGTCATCTCACAAGACCCTCCGGTACCGTGAATGTCATTTAAGTGACTTCTTGGTGAAAATTGATGATCACTAATTTTTAGGTCTATTTTTTTTAAAAGCCTGGCTGGAGATCGACTGACACACCCCCCGCGGTCGACTGGTAGCTCGCGATTGACGTAATGGGCACCCCTGATATAGTATATACTGATATATTATTATATTGTTTTATATTATATATGTGTCATTTATTTTAATTTTCCTTACACCTGTTTGCACTTTTATTCTAAGTTGTTGTGTGCATGTGTGTTTTTTTATAGTAGTCATACCCTTTTAGAATAAGTCCAGACTGCATATTTGACACCTTTGCCCTAACATACTACTTACCCCCTCTGAAAAATGTTCAATATTCCCCAAGTCACATGGTCCACAGAAAGTTGCATCATTCAGCGCCTCTGTAGGCAGTGGGAAAGACAAAAGTATTTTTTTGCACATTCAATATTTCAATTATTACAAACACACTCCTTTTTTTTTAATATATATTTTTTTCAGAAGAATCATTCATGTGCTTTGGTCCCAATTAACTAAACGTTTGTGTGTACTAAAACACGTGCAAACTTGGTAGCACACACAAAGCCGATATACAGTATTAAAAGCCTACCGAAACCCACTACTACCGACCACGCAGTCTGATAGTTTATATATCAATGATGAAATATTAACATTGCAACACATGCCAATACGGCCGGTTTAGTTTACTAAATTGCAATTTTAAATTTCCCGCGAAGTGTCCTGTTGAAAACGTTGCGGAATGATGACTTTATTTGTTGGAGCGGACATTTTATCCCAGCACCACTCACGGCTATAAGTCGTCCGATTTAATCGCATAATTACACAGTATTCTAGACATCTGTGTTGCTGAATCTTTTGCAATTTGTTCAATTAATAATGGAGACTATAACGAAGAATGTTGTTGGTGGAAAGCGGTGGATTGCAGCTGCCTTTAGCAACCAAAACAAAGCCGGTGTTTCTTTATTTGTTGTGAAGCTTTTATATGGAACAGAGCGGTCAAGCAAACATGTTTTTCTACCACATGTCAACCGGCAGGTTTCGGTGAGAAAATCGTGCTAATAAGTCGGCTCTTACCGGAGACATCAGTGGAGCTTGCGTCCTCCTGCAGCAGCTGCGACTTTCTTGGCTCCTCTATGGCTTCCATCAGAGACACTGGCGGTCAACACACCCCTACGACTTTTCAGGTATGACTTTATAATCTCACTAAAACACTTGTAACACAATAATCCGAAAAGGGATTTTCCATAATTATCCTAGTAAATGTGTCTAATAACATCTGAATCGCTCTCTCTGCCCTCGCCTTTTTTTCCTCTTTTTTTCTAGTGCTTCACTCTAACTTTCCTCATCCACAAATTTTTCATCTCCGCTCAATTTAATGGGGAAATCGTCGTTTTCTCGGTCCGAATCGCTCTTGCTGTCTGTGGCTATGATTATAAACAATATGAGGATGTGAAGAGTCCGACAACCCGTGACGTCACACGCACATCGTCTGCTACTTCCGGTACAGGCAAGGCTTTTTTTATTACCGACCAAAAGTTGCGAACTTTAGCGTCGATGTTCTCTACTAAATCCTGTCAGCAAAAATATGACAATATCGCAAAATGATCAAGTATGACACATAAAATGGACCTGCTATCCCCGTTTGAATAAGAACATCTCATTTCAGTAGGGCTTTAAACTTGTGCAGAACGCATGATAACTTGAATGTGAAATCCTCTGTTAAACAAACCACTTTTGAATTGCACTCACAGTCTTATTAGATCACAGGCAACACACCCACTAATATTACACACTAGGGTTCTAATAGTACCGCGATACTAATGAATCATATTCGGTACTATACCGTGAGGCTAGCCAGCAGCTAATGCCAATCCACAGTCGGCAGTGTTTTAGCTACTTCAATACCGCTGATGCTTGTCGCCATGGAGACAAATCAAGTACGATTACATCGAAGCCATAATAACTTTTGTCTATAGTTGACAGAGTCAATACAAGATTCTATTATGTCCAAACATTATCCATTATTGTGACCATATTAACTTTAAACACAATGATAAAATGTGAATGAAGGGCATACTTAGTCAACAGCCAAACTTAAAACACTACGGGTGGCCGTATAAATAACGCCACTGTCATAAACATGTGCCATATTGTGAAACCATACTAAACAACAATGACAAACACATTTTGGGAATATATTTGCACCGCAACACAACATAAACACTACACACCAAATTCCCAGAATTCCCGGCAGCACCAACTCTTCTGGGACGCTACAATATAAACAAACGCCATTGGTGGATCTACACCTAACATCCACTGTAATTATACTAAGTACAATAGCGTATCTAGTCGATGCTACTATGATTACATTGATATTTTTTAGCATCATGTATGATATGCTTTTAAACTCGGGAAATATGTCCCTGGACACATGAAGACTTTGAATAGGACCCACATTTGTGGTATCATGCAAAACTAATGTAAAGTATCAAACAAGAGAAGAATAAGTGATTATTACATTTTAACCGAAGTGGACATAAAACATGTTGAAACAGAAAATTAGCAAATATAAACAATAAATGAACAAGTAGATCATGGGTGTCAAACTCTGGCCCGCGGGCCAAATTTGGCCGGCCGTGTAATTTCATTTGGCCCTTGAGGCAATATCAAATTAACATTAGAGCTGTAACACCACATTCACCGCTAATACTCGTCAACCCTCCCAATTTTCCCGGGAGACTCCCGAAGTTCAGTGCCCCTCCCGAATTTTTCCCGATTTCCACCTGGACAATAATATTGGGGGCGGGCCGTAAAAGCACTGCTTTTGGCGTTCTTTATATGTCGCCAAGTCCGATTTTCTTCCATAAAAACAGCATGCCGGCCCACTCACATAATATATGCGGCTCATACACACACACAAGTGTATGCGAGGCATACTTGGTCAACAGCCATACAGGTCACACTGAGGGTGGCCGTATAAAGAAGGTTAACACTGTTACAAATATGCGCCACACTGTTAACCCACAGCAAACAAGAATGACAAACACATTTTGGGAGAACATCCGCACCGTAACACAACATAAACACAACCGGACAAATACCCAGAACCCCTTGCATCACTGGACGCTACAATATACACCTCCGCTACCACATACCCCGCCCCAACTCAAACCCGCCGCCGAAAAAAGGCATTAAATTTGTGTTTTTATTTTATTTGATATACAATTGATATTTTTTTATTATTATTATTTGAAACTGGATTTTGCATGTCACTATAAAGTTATAGAAGCCTTGCTTGGTCAATATTCAATGCAAAACTTGTTTGGGTCCCTATTAAAGGGTGAATTTGTTCAACCTCGGCCCGCGGCTTTGTTCAGTTTTAAATTTTGGCCCAATCTGTATTTGAGTTTGACACCCCTGAAGTAGATGAATCATTAATTTTCTACCACTTGTCCTTAATAATTTGACAAAATAATAGATTGGAAAATGACACAATATGTTACTGCATATGTCAGCAGCTAAATTAGGAGCCTTTGTTTGTTTACTTACTACTAAAAAACAAGTTGTCGTTTATGTTCACTATTTTATTTAAGGACAAACTTGCAATAAGAAACATATATTTAATGTACCCTAATTTTTTTTGTTAAAATAAAGCCAGTAATGACATTTTTCGAGGTCGTCTTTATTTAGAAAAGTACCGAAATATGTTGGTACCGGTACCAAAATATTGGTATCGGGACAACACTAGTACACATTATTTTATATAATGCACATCCTGTTTAGCGCGATGGTATTAGGATCTGAGGAAATCAGGCCCTGAGTGTCAATCTAATAACATGTGAGTATATTTCATTTATTTGCTGGTTCTATGCTAAAAAACTGTTATTTTCAGTCCTCAAATGAGTAATCTCTTGCTGATGAACTTTAATCAAAAATAAAGGTTTTTTCTCAGATAGATCAGTAAACTTTGAGTACACTGCAAAAACTGAAATCTAAGTAAGATTAAATATCTCAAATAAGGGGAATATTTGCTTATTTTCTGTCTGATAAGATCATTCTTTTCACTAAGCATATGTTATGCTTGAGTGTTTTACTTGTTTTCAGGGTTTTGGTCCTAAATGATCTCAGTAAGGTATTACACCTTGTTGCTGAGATTTTATGACCTATATTGAGTAAAACATGCTTGAAACTAGAATATCAACTGTTGCAAAGCTGTGTCATCAACACTCACAAGTATAAGTGAAGTGAAGTGAATTATATTTATATAGCGCTTTTCTCTAGTGACTCAAAGCGCTTTACATAGTGAAACCCAATATCTAAGTTACATTTCAACCAGTGTGGGTGGCACTGGGAGCAGGTGGGTAAAGTGTCTTGCCCAAGGACACAACGGGAGTGACTAGGATGGCGGAAGCGGGAATCGAACTTGCAACCCTCAAGTTGCTGGCACGGCCGCTCTACCAACCGAGCTATTTTAAAGTAATAATTTCTTATTTCAAGCATGAAAAAAAAAATCATGACTTTGACACAATTGTGTCTCATGATTAAAACAGTTGGGGACATCTCTACGCTGCTGATCCGCTTGAGATGGTTTCCTGTGGACGGGACTCTCGCTGCTGTCTTGGAGCCACTATGTATTGAACTTTCACAGTATCATGTTGGACCCGCTCGACATCCATTGCTTTCGGTCCCCTAGAGGGGGGGGGGGTTGCCCACATCTGAGGTCCTCTCCAAGGTTTCTCATAGTCAGCATTGTCACTGGCGTCCCACTGGATGTGAATTCTCCCTGCCCACTGGGTGTGAGTTTTCCTTGCCCTTTTGTGGGTTCTTCCGAGGATGTTGTAGTCGTAATGATTTGTGCAGTCCTTTGAGACATTTGTGATTTGGGGCTATATAAATAAACATTGATTGATTGATTGATTGAGATGACAGCCAAATGGACTTTGCTGTTTTATTTTCAATGAAACAATAGAAAATGCTTACTCATATAGTAGTTGTCAGGTTCTAACACTGATGACATCTATTAAACAGACAAAGAAGCAAGGACTTAAACAGAGACCGAATTAAATTTGGCCCAATGAGGAGAAACGCACTGACGAAAGATTTTACGTCTCCTCTTTTATTTGGACTTTCCCTGATTACATGGCAACAGCTATTTCTAAAGGAAGGGGGGGTCGTAAACAGCCGTCGCCTTTGGTTTACAAAACAGTTCAAAATAAGGTCAGGTCCTGCTTCCTCTCTGCTTTGTAGATCTCGGGTCAAGACAAAATCTTCCTGCGGATTACAATAGCTCAAAGAAACCCACACCTTCATGTCGCTCCCCATCCTACACAGTGGAGTTTTACAAACTTTTTGATTGGTGAGATCAAAGACAGCTGTGGTCTGCTTGCCGGGGACTCATTGAAACACAAAGTTTATTGACAATTTACATGCGTTTATTCTGACAGTAGTACACTTGTTATTAGTGAGAATATACTTATTTTAAGGTATTTTTGGGTTCATTGAGGTGAGCTAATTAGGGTCCGCCCTGCCTATGGCAAAGGACTCTGTCCTTTACCATGGCAAGGACCCTATTGAATCTGCTGCGTTTTATTATTATTATTATTATTATTATTAATCCGCAGCTTCGCACCCTAATTTGACCCCCTTAACATGCTTCAAAACTCACCAAATTTTAAACACACATCGGTAAGGCTTGGCAAAAACACATATTAAGCAACCAAACCCCAAAATACAAAATTGCGCGCTAGCGCCCCCTAGGAAAAAAAAAACCAGACTGTTTGTAACTTCCGTTAGGAATGTCGTAGAGACATGAAACAAAATCCTCCATGTAGAACTGACTAAGACCTAGATTCCCCATTAGAAACGCCTATACCTAAAATCAACAGAAATTTTGCAAAAACCCATTCAAAGCAAAATTTTTGCAAAAAAATGCTATTTTTGCCTCTTTGAGCTGTAATTTGACCCCCTTAAAATGCTTCAAAACTCACCAAACTTGGCACACACATCAGGACTGGCAAAAATTGCGATCTAGTGAAAAAAACAAACCTTAAAACTCAAAATTGCGCTCTATTGCAATTTTTGAATAAAACACAGAAAAAACTGCTCCTAGGAAGAGGAAACAGATCAAACTGCTTGTAACTTCTGGTAGGAATGTCGGACAGACATGAAACAAAAACCTCAATGTAGGTCTCACTTAGACCTACATTTTGATGATTGGCATCTTTCAGTTGAAATCAACAGGAAGTTGGCAATTACCCCTTCAAAATAAAAGTTTTGTAAAAAGCCGTCACCTTTTTCCAGACAAAACTGCTTGTAACTTCTGTTAGGAATGTCGTAGAGACATGAAACAAAGACCTCTATGTTGGTCTTACTAAGACCAGGGCTTCAGTCGCGGGGGCAGCAGCCAAAGCGGAGCAGCCAAAGGCGGACCCGACCAACGCTGCTTGCAGCTTTAATTTTACTTGTTTTGGCAAGTCTTGACAAGCCAAATTTTCTTGTTCTATTGGCAGATAATTTTGCTTAGTTCAAATAAAATATCCCTCATTTTTGTAGTTTTTTTCTTGTTTTTGAACACTGACTTATTGCAGTGTATGTAGTCCGTGTGTGTATTATCCAATTTAGAGTTGAACAAAAAAAACAGAACTTTGATTTATTTTGAGGGATAAAATGGCTACATTTTTTATTTCTGAGTGAAGTGAAGTGAATTATATTTATATAGCGCTTTTTCTCTAGTGACTCAAAGCGCTTTGACCAGAACATTTTTTTTTATCATGTTGGTCAATGCCTTTGTTAAAAGTCTTAATTTTTAATCAGCAGCATCACAAGAAAAGTAAGGTGATGCTGCAGTTTGTTCCAGACTCATACATGTGTCGCAAACTATACTTGTCCATGTGTGAGAGCTGCGATCAGGTGGAATTAAAGTTAAACCTCTTAAGTCGTGACTCCGCTACTCACGCCACCCTGCAGGGACATGCTATTATTCGCAGTTGCTGGAAACCGAGGGAAGGAAACCTACTTCTGTCTGATGCACTTCACGAGGACAGTAGAGTCAATAGAATAGAAAGTTCTTTATTGATCCCTGGAGGAAATTCAGCACCACAGTTCGCTCACAATAAACAATATTAATAATAAATAATATATAACTTATATTATATATATAATATATGAATAATATAAATATATTCTACATCAGGGGTCACCAACCTTTTTGAAACCAAGAGCTATTTCTTGGGTACGGATTAATGCGAAGGGCTACCAGTTTGATACACACTTAAATAAATGGCCAGAAATAGCCAATTTACTCAATTTACCTTTAATATATATATATATATATATATATATATATATATATATATATATATATATATATATATATAAATAAAGGGGTAGTTCTATCTGTCATTCCGTCTTACATTTTTTTTCCTTTTACGGAAGGTTTTTTGTAGACAATAAATAATGGAAAAAAACACTTAATTGAACAGTTTAAAAGAGGAGAAAACCGAAAAAAAATGAAAATGTTATTTTGAACCATAGTTTATCTTCAATTTCGACTCCTAAAATTCAAAATTCAACTGAAAAAAATAGCTAATTTGAATCTTTTTGAAAAAATTTAAAAAATAATTTAAGGAACATCATTAGTGATTTTTCTTGATTAAGATTAATTCCAGAATTTTGATGACATTTTTTAAATAGGTTAAAATCCAATCTGCACTTTGTTAGAATATATAACAAATTGGACCAAGGTATATTTCTAACAAAGACAAATCATTATTTCTACTAGATTCTCCAGAACAAAAATTGTAGAAGAAATTCTAAAGACTTTGAAATAAGATTTTATTTTGATTCCACAGATTTTCTAGATTTACCAGAATATTTTTTTTTTTCATTTTAATCATAAAAAGTTTGGAGAAATATTTCACAAATATTCTTCGTCGAAAAAACAAGCTAAAATGAAGAATCAAATTTTACGGAAAGTTTTTTGTAGACAATAAATAATGAAAAAAAACACTTTATTGAACAGTTTAAAAGAGGAGAAAACCGGGAAAAAAATGAAAATTTAATTTTGAACCATAGTTTATCTTCAATTTCGACTCTTTAAAATTCAAAATTCAACTGAAAAAAAAGAGAAAAAACTAGCTAATTTGAATCTTTTTGAAAAAATTTAAAAAATAATTTAAGGAACATCATTAGTGATTTTTCCTGATTAAGATTAATTCCAGAATTTTGATGACATGTTTTAAATAGGTTCTAATCCATTCTGCACTTTGTTAGAATGTATAACAAATTGGACCAAGCTATATTTCTAACAAAGACAAATCATTATTTCTTCTAGATTTTCCAGAACAAAAATTGTAAAAGAAATTCAAAAGACTTTGAAATAAGATTTTAATTTGATTCCACAGATTTTCTAGATTTGCCAGAATTTTTTTTTTTTTAATTTTAATCATAACAAGTTTGGAGAAATATTTCACAAATATTCTTCGTTGAAAAAACAGAAGATAAAATGGAGAATCAAATTAAAATGTATTTATTATTCTTTACAATAAAAAAGTACAATACTTGAACATTGATTTAAACTGTCAGGAAAGAAGAGGAAGGAATTTAAAAGGTAAAAAGGTATATGTGTTAAAAAATCCTGAAATCATTTTTAAGGTTGTATTTTTTCTCTAAAACTGTCTTTCTGAAAGTTATAAGAAGCAAAGTCAAAAAAATAAATGAATTTATTTAAACAAGTGAAGACCAAGTCTTTAAAATATTTTCTTGGATTTTCAAATTCTATTTGAGTTTTGTCTCTCTTAGAATTAAAAATGTCGAGCAAAGCGAGACCAGCTTGCTAGTAAATAAATACAATTTAAAAAAATAGAGGCAGCTCACTGGTAAGTGCTGCTATTTGAGCTATTTTTAGAACAGCCCAGCGGGCTACTCATCTGGTCCTTACGGGCTACCTGGTGCCTGCGGGCACCGTGTTGGTGACCCCTGTTCTACATATATTCTACATTTAAGTGCAGTCAAGGAACATATGCATTTTCAGTCTGATGGCTGTTGGTATGAAGGACCTCCTGTGTCGTTCCGTGTTGCATTTTAGGAGTCTGAGCTTTCCACTGAACGTGCTCATTCTCTCCGCAAGGTCCGAGTGTAGTGGGTGGGAGGTGTGGTCCATAATGGCTGGGAGTTTTGCTAGACTTCTCCTCTCTGACACCACCGCCAGAGAGTCTTGCTCCACTCCTACCGCGTTACTGGCCTTCTCTACCAACTTGTCCAGTCTGTTAGTATCCCTCACTCTCAGCCCGCTACCCCGGCAAGCCACGGCGTACAAGAAGGCGGCCGCCACCACCGACTCATAGAACATCTTCAACATCTTTGACCTTGAAGGATCCTAGCCTCCTGTAGAGGGCCTCGGCGTGTTTTAACCCATTCAGCTTGTTGTACTCCGAGGTATTTGCAGGGGGGCAAAAAAGTATTTAGTCAGCCTCCGATTGTGCAAGTTCTCCCACTTAAAATGATGACAGAGGTCTGTAATTTGCATCATAGGTACACTTCAACTGTGAGAGACGGAATGTGGAAAAAAAATCCAGGAATTCACATTGTAGGAATTTTAAAGAATGTATTTGTATATTATGGTGGAAAATAAGTATTTGGTCAACCATTCAAGGTTCTCACTGATAGAAGGAGGTTTTGGCTCAAAATCTCACGATACATGGCCCCATTCATTCTTTCCTTAACACGGATCAATCATCCTGTCGCCTTAGAAGAAAAACAGGCCCAAAGCATGATGTTTCCACCCCCATGCTTCACAGTAGGTGTGGTGTTCTCACTGATAGAAGGAGGTTTTGGCTCAAAATTTCACGATACATGGCCCCATTCATTCTTTCCTTAACACGGATCAATCATCCTGTCGCCTTAGAAGAAAAACAGGCCCAAAGCATGATGTTTCCACCCCCATGCTTCACAGTAGGTATGGTGTTCTTAGGATGCAACTCAGTATTCTTCTTCCTCCAAACACGACGAGTTGAGTTTATACCAAAAAGTTTTATTTCGGTTTCATCTGACCACATGACATTCTCCCAATCGTCTGCTGTATCATCCATGTATCCATTTTGGTATAAACTCAATTTGTCTTGTTTGGAGGAAGAAGAACACTGAGTTGCATCCCAAGAACACCAAACCTACTGTGAAGCATGGGGGTGGAAACATCATGCTTTGGGGTTGTTTTTCTGCTAAGGGGACAGGACGATTGATCCGTGTTGAGGAAAGAATGAATGGGGCCATGTATCGTGAGATTTTGAGCCAAAACCTCCTTCCATCAGTGAGAGCTTTCAATGGTCGACCAAATACTTATTTTCCACCATAATATACAAATAAATTCTTTAAAATTCCTACAATGTGAATTCCCGGATTTTTTTTCCTCATTCTGTCTCTCACAGTTGAAGTGTACCTATGATGAAAATTACAGACCTCTGTCATCATTTTAGGTGGGAGAACATGCACAATCAGAGGCTGACTAAATACTTTTTTGCCCCACCGTATAATCCTCAACCATGTCTACATCGACCCCCCTGATGGAAACAAGGCTCGCCGGAGTACTCCTCCTCCTTCCCAGGTCCACAACCAGCTCCTTAGTCTTCGTCACTCCAAGCTGGAGGTGGTTCTTTCCACACCATGTGACAAAGTCCTCCACCAGTGCCTTGTATTGCTCATCATCACCATCCTCAATACACCCCACTATCGCAGGGTCATCAGAAAACTTCTGAAGGTGGCAGGACTCTGATTGATAGTGGAAATCGGTGTAAATGGTGTGCGTTCCGTCCTCTAATAGGATCCCTCACATACCGTACCAAACCTTGGACTCCATGCTCCTCAGCACCAATCAGAGCTGAGCACGGGGAAATTACTGTGTATGGTAAAAAGCAAAGTACTTCTGGGAAGACTGAATAGAGTCTTCTTATTTTCGCTGAAAACGACAGATAAGCCATTAATCATAGTTGTTTTCTTCCAGGGATACCATGTCTTTAGTGGGTCACTGTCCCAGATCCAAAATAGCAGTTAAGGCCAGACTACTGCTTCTGGTCTTGTGGAGTAAAAAAAAAAACTTTTTTTTTTTTTAAATCCTAATCAGCAATTAATAAAAAAAAGAGACTTTGTACCAAGAATGTTTTGCTCTGGGATACAAGCAGTGGGTTAGTTTGTGAACACGGTCAAAACAAAGAAACATAAGAGACGCAGGCAAGAACACCAGCAGCCTCTGTGCCCACACATGGCTGCCTTGGGAAGGCCTGAATGTGCACCAGAGAATATATTCACTCCGACAGATGCATGGTGATGAATATCACAATCTGTGCACCCACACTCATGGTGCAGTACATCCCTTTTGTTGCATATCCCTGCTGCGTTGGAAACATTCTGTTTAATGTGGAAAAAGTCACCTCTCGTCAGACTTGTGGTATTTTCCTGGATCCGGAGCAAAGACGTGTTTATTGACGTCAAAAATATTATTTCCCTCAAAAGGGCAGCACACTTTATTACCCATTCCTTTCTCCCCGTGGTGAGCGATTGCCAGGCTTCTCTGTTCACTGTAACCATGACAACTGAGTACTCTGTGATCTGGAGTCAACATCGCTTGGTGTCAAATATAGAATAAACCTACCTCAGATGTTGCAACGTCATGATACCAAAATACAAACCCCGTTTCCACATCAATCATTCAATCAATCAATGTTTATCCATCCATCCATCCATCATCTTCCGCTTATCCGAGGTCGGGTCGCGGAGGCAGCAGCCTAAGCAGGGAAGCCCAGACTTCCCTCTCTCCAGCCACTTCGTCTAGCTCTTCCCGGGGGATCCCGAGGCGTTCCCAGGCCAACCGGGAGACATAGTCTTCCCAACGTGTCCTGGGTCTTCCCCGTGGCCTCCTACCGGTTGGACGTGCCCTAAACACCTCCCTAGGGAGGCGTTCGGGTGGCATCCTGACCAGATGCCCGAACCACCTCACCTGGCTCCTCTCGATGTGGAGGAGCAGCGGCTTTACTTTGAGTTCCTCCCGGATGGCAGAGCTTCTCACCCTATCTCTAAGGGAGAGCCCCGCCACCCGGCGGAGGAAACTCATTTCGGCCGCTTGTACCCGTGATCTTATCCTTTCGGTCATGACCCAAAGCTCATGACCATAGGTGAGGATGGGAACGTAGATCGACCGGTAAATTGAGAGCTTTGCCTTCCGGCTCAGCTCCTTCTTCACCACAACGGATCGATGCAACGTCCGCATTACTGAAGACGCCGCACCGATCCGCCTGTCGATCTCACGATCCACTCTTCCCTCACTCGTGAACAAGACTCCTAGGTACTTGAACTCCTCCACTTGGAGCAGGGTCTCCTCCCCAACCCGGAGATGGCATTCCACCCTTTTCCGGGCGAGAACCATGGACTCGGACTTGGAGGTGCTGATTCTCATTCCGGTCGCTTCACACTCGGCTGCGAACCGATCCAGTGAGTGCTGAAGATCCCGGCCAGAAGAAGCCATCAGGACCACATCATCTGCAAAATGTTTATCTATATAGCCCTAAATCACAAATGTCTCAAAGGACTGTACAAACCATTACGACTACGACATCCTCGGAAGAACCCACATAAGGGCAAGGAAAACTCACACCCAGTGGGACGCCAGTGACAATGATGACTATGAGAAACCTTGGAGAGGACCTCAAATGTGGGCAACCCCCCCCCCCCTCTAGGGGACCGAAAGCAATGGAAGTCGAGCGGGTCTAACATGATACTGTGAAAGTTCAATCCATAGTGGCTCCAACACAGCCGCGAGAGTTCAGTTCAAAGCGGATCCAAGACAGCAGCGAGAGTCCCGTCCACAGGAAACCATCCCAAGCGGAGGCGGATCAGCAGCGTAGAGATGTCCCCGACCGATACACAGGCGAGCGGTCCATCCTGGGTCCCGACTCTGGACAGCCAGTACTTCATCCATGGTCATCGGACCGGACCAGCTCCACAAGGAAGGGGGGGGGGGGGGGGGGGGGGGGGTATAGGAGAAAAAGAAAAGAAGCGGCAGATCAACTGGTCTAAAAAGGAGGTCTATTTAAAGGCTAGAGTATACAAATGAGTTTTAAGGTGAGACTTAAATGCTTCTACTGAGGTAGCATCTCGAACTGTCACCGGGAGGGCATTCCAGAGTACTGGAGCCCGAACGGAAAACGCTCTATAGCCCGCAGACTTTTTTTGGGCTTTAGGAATCACTAATAAGCCGGATTCTTTTGAGCGCAAATTTCTTGTTGGGAAATTGTGTTGGATGTAAATATAAACGGAACACAAAGATTTGCAAATCATTTTCAACCCATATTCAGTTGAATATGCTACAAAGACAACATATTTGAGGTGCAAACTCAATCAATCATCCATCCATTCCGTTTTGGGGTTGCGGAGGGCGCTGGCGCCTATCTCAGCTACAATCAGGCGGAAGGGGGTTGTACACCCTGGACAAGTCACCACCTCATCGCAGGGCCAACACAGATAGACAACATTCACACCCACATTCACACACTAGGGCCAAATTTAGTGTTGCCAATCAACCTATCCCCAGGTGCATGTCTTTGGATGTGGAATACCTGAAGGGAACCCACATATTCACGGGGAGAACATGCAAACTCCACACAGAACGATCCCGAGCCTGGGATTGAACCCAGGACTGCAGGACCTTCGTATTGTGAGGCAGACGCACTAACCCCTCTTCCACCGTGATTATTCATATAGCCCTGAATCACTAGTGTCTCAAAGGGCTGCACAAACCACAACACAAACCACAACGACATCCTCGGTAGGGCAAGGAAAACTCACACCCAGTGGGATGTCGGTGACCATGATGACAATGAGAAACCTTGGAGAGGACGGCATATGTGGGCATGATACTGTGAAAGTTCTATGAAAGTTTATAGGAAATACTATGAAAGTCCAATCCATAGTGGATCCAACACAGCCGTGAGAGTCCAGATAAACTGATAAACATTTTTTTGTTGTTGCAAATCAGTATCAGAATCAGAAATGTTTTTATTGCCATTGTTTGAGAACGGGTTCACAAACTAGGAATTTTAATTGGCGCAATCGTGCAACATAAAAGACATATAAGACAGAATAGAATAACATGAGCTGTAACTGAGCTATCAGATCCTGTTATTGTGCACGTGTCTGATGGCCGGGGGGGAAAAACTTTTTAGATGAAATTAAATGAAATGAATTATATTTATATAGCGCTTTTTCTCTAGTGACTCAAAGCGCTTTACATAGTGAAACCCAATATCTAAGTTACATTTAAACCAGTGTGGGTGGCACTGGGAGCAGGTGGGTAAAGTGTCTTGCCCGAGGACACAACGGCAGTGACTAGGATGGCGGAAACAGGGATCGAACCTGCAACCCTCTAGTTGCTGGCACGGCCGCTCTACCAACCGAGCTATACCGCCTATATATGGCGGGAGGTGTGGGTCTGCATGGATCGTAGTCTCCTGCCTGAGGGAAGAGGGGAGAATATTTTGTGTTCAGGGTGAGAAGAGTCAGCTGTGATCCGACCCACACGCCCCCTGGTCCTGGAGGAGAACAGGTCCTGGAGGGGTGGAAGTTTGCACCCAATCACCCTCTCAGCAGCACGTACCATGCGCTGCAATCGATGCTTGTCCCGGACTGTGGCGCCAGGGAACCACACGGTGATGGAGGAGGTGAGGATGTACTCGATGATGGCTGAGTAGAACTGCACCGGCATCTCAGTCGGCACTTTCAGTTTTTTCAGTTGCCGCGGGAAGTACATCCTCTGCTGGGCCTTCTTGATGAGGGAGCTGATGGTCTGCTCCCGTTTGAGGTCCTGGGTGATGCCGGTGCCCAGGAAACGGATGGAGTCCAAAATGGAGACGGGGGGTGGGAGAGTCAATCAGGGTGAGGAGGGATGGTGGGGCTGTGACTTTCCTGAAGTCCATGATCATCTCCACTGTTTTCTGGGCGTTCAGCTCCAGGTTGTTGAGGCTGCACCAGGACGCCAGCCGGTCCACCTCTCTCGGACTCGTCGCCATCCGAGATGAGCCCGATGAGAGTAGTGTCGTCCGCAAACTTGAGCAGCTTCACCGACTGGTGACTGGAGGTGCAGCAGTTTGTGTACAGGGAGATGAGCCAGGGGGAAAGTACACAGCCCTGAGGAGGACCAGTTTTTGTGGTTCGACTGTTCGAGACAATCTTCCCAGTGCTGTCTTCTGTCCGTCAGGAAGTCATTAATCCACCCGCAGAGGGAGTCGGGCTTTAAAATTTGATGCCAGCAACACGTGAAAAAGAAGTTGGGAAAGGTGGCAATAAATACTGGTAAAGTTGAGGAATGCTCATCAAACACTTATTTGGAACATCCCACAGGTGTGCAATTGAATATGGGTTGAAAAGGATTTGCAAATCATTGTATTCTATTTATATTTATATGCCAAAAAAAAAACGGAAATGCTGATTATCGGTCCTGCTAGACACCGACCTCTATTTAATAATACAACTTTAACATTTGACAACCAAATAATAAAACAAGGTGACTCTGTAAAAAATCTGGGTATTATCTTCGACCCAACTCTCTCCTTTGAGTCACACATTAAAAGCGTTACTAAAACGGCCTTCTTTCATCTCTGTAATATCGCTAAAATTCGCTCCATTTTGTCCACTAAAGACGCCGAGATCATTATCCATGCGTTTGTTACGTCTCGTCTCGATTACTGTAACGTATTATTTTCGGGTCTCCCAATGTCTAGCATTAAAAGATTACAGTTGGTACAAAATGCGGCTGCTAGACTTTTGACAAGAACAAGAAAGTTTGATCACATTACGCCTGTACTGGCTCACCTGCACTGGCTTCCTGTGCACTTAAGATGTGACTTTAAGGTTTTACTACTTACGTATAAAATACTACACGGTCTAGCTCCAGCCTATCTTGCCGATTGTATTGTACCATATGTCCCGGCAAGAAATCTGCGTTCAAGAGACTCCGGCTTATTAGTGATTCCTAGAGCTCAAAAAAAGTCTGCGGGCTATAGAGCGTTTTCCGTTCGGGCTCCAGTACTCTGGAATGCCCTCCCGGTAACAGTTCGAGATGCTACCTCAGTAGAAGCATTTAAGTCTCATCTTAAAACTCATTTGTATACTCTAGCCTTTAAATAGACCTCCTTTTTAGACCAGTTGATCTGCCGCTTCTTTTCTTTTCTTTCTCCTATGTCCCCCCCTCCCTTGTGGAGGGGGTCCGGTCCGATGACCATGGATGAAGTACTGACTGTCCAGAGTCGAGACCCAGGATGGACCGCTCGTCGGGACCCAGGATGGACCGCTCGCCTGTATCGGTTGGGGACATCTCTACGCTGCTGATCCGCTTGAGATGGTTTCCTGTGGACGGGACTCTCACTGCTGTCTTGGAGCCACTATGGATTGAACTTTCACAGTATCATGTTAGACCCGCTCGACATCCATTGCTTTCGGTCCCCTAGAGGGGGGGGGTTGCCCACATCTGAGGTCCTCTCCAAGGTTTCTCATAGTCAGCATTGTCGCTGGCGTCCCACTGAATGTGAATTCTCCCTGCCCACTGGGTGTGAGTTTTCCTTGCCCTTTTGTGGGTTCTTCCGAGGATGTTGTAGTCGTAATGATTTGTGCAGTCCTTTGAGACATTTGTGATTTGGGGCTATATAAATAAACATTGATTGATTGATTGATTGATATTTACATCTAACACAATTTCCCAACGCATATGGAAACGGGGTTTGTACATCTTTCATGCTTCACCCCCAACGGTGGCTCCCAAGTGTAATATACTGACCTCTTTCAAGCTGCACAATCATTGATGGCATGTCCGCAAGGCTACACCGTAAAAAAGTCAGTGTGACGGTTCAAGCACCTGCCGCCACACATGTGGCAGAGGCTCGACTGCAGCAGGAGAGGAACTCAATCTACAAACACACCTGATGAAAGCTCCCCTGCCTTCTTAAGCCAGCATGTAATGTGTTCCAGTGCCAGAACGTAGCTACTTGTACCAGTACAGTAAGCCTGACACGTCCCTATCTTTCCTCGCCTATGTGCTTCCTCACTGTTCGTGTTTCCCCTCCTCTGTGCTCACCGTGTCTTGTCCTGTGTCATTATCATGCAGCCTTTCGTCATTCCCTGGTTTCGAGCTGTGTGTCTTGTCTCCTTGGATCCCCTTCGAACTCCCTGCTGCCATCCCGGATCTCGGCCTTTTGCCTGCACCCGGACGACGCCGCCTCGCTCTATCCCCTGACCACTTGCCTGTACTTGGACCTTCAAATCTGCCTTGGCCTTTCTGGACTTCCGCATCTGCCTCAACACCAACCCCAACATGTCCCGGTAACACTCAACAGAGAATTGATTCACATATAGTCTCACCACACGTCCTTGGATTAGTTTCACACATCATTCCTGTATACAAATTAATACGCTGCAAGCTCAGTCTCCTTCTCCGCTGTACTGTTAGTCAGTAGATTTTACGGTAAAAAACCTGGCAGCTCGGTCGCCGAAATTTGCCTTGAAATCATCACTGGTACCATTTTTCCAGTGATGCAGTCTAAAAACAACAGACATAGATTTTACGGTGAAAAAAATAAAAAAGTGTCTGCTCAGTCACCAGACGTTTGCGGTAAAAATAACAGTGGTACTGTTTTTCAATTTCTAGTTATGCAAATGAATAAAAATGCTTAGTCTCCAAAATTGTACAATAAAACAACAGTGGTACATCTCTACGCTGCTGATCCGCCTCCGCTTGAGATGGTTTCCTGTGGACGGGACTCTCGCTGCTGTCTTGGATCCGCTTGAACTGAACTCTCGCGGCTGTGTTGGAGCCACTATGGATTGAACTTTCACAGTATCATGTTAGACCCGCTCGACATCCATTGCTTTCGGTCCCCTAGAGGGGGGGGCGGGTTGCCCACATTTGAGGTCCTCTCCAAGGTTTCTCATAGTCATCATTGTCACTGGCGTCCCACTGGATGTGAATTCTCCCTGCCCACTGGGTGTGAGTTTTCCTTGCCCTTTTGTGGGTTCTTCCGAGGATGTTGTAGTCGTAATGATTTGTGCAGTCCTTTGAGACATTTGTGATTTGGGGCTATATAAATAAACATTGATTGATTGATTGATTTAAAGTTAAAGGAATGTACTGTTGTAAAAAATTGTCGTGAATTTTACAGGGAAAAAAAATCTAGCTGCTCAGTCAGCAGAATTTTGGGGTAAAACAAAAATGGAACCATTTTTCAATTTACAGTGATAGGGTGTGAAAATATTGTGACTCAACTGCTAGTTTTTTTCTGGAAAATGTATGGATTTGTTTTTACAGACAATAGTTGCCATTAATTAAACCTAATAATCAATACTAAATTATAGTGATACATGTATAAGGCTAAATTCCTCAATTGTGGGAGGTGTGGTGCAGTCGTGCAAGGAACTTCTATCAATCAATCAAAGTTTATTTATTTAGCCCTAAATCGGGCGGTATAGCTCGGTTGGTAGAGCGGCCGTGCCAGCAACTTGAGGGTTGCAGGTTCGATCCCCGCTTCCGCCATCCTAGTCACTGCCTTTCTGTCCTTGGGCAAGACACTTTACCCACCTGCTCCCAGTGCCACCCACACTGGTTTAAATGTAAAAATTAGATATTGGGTTTCACTGTGTAAAGCGCTTTGAGTCACTAGAGAAAAGGCGCTATATAAATATAATTCACTTCATTTCACTAAATCACGAGTGTCTCAAAGGGCTGCACATCAGATCTCACATCAGGGCAAGAAAAAACTCAAACCATTGGGATACAATGAGAAACTATGGAGGGGGGGTCCCCACATCTGCAATGGACATCGAGTGGATCTAGTTAATCGTGTGAGAGTCCAGTCCATAGCGGGGCCAGCAGGGGATCATCTTGGGTGGAGACAGGTCAGCAGCGCAGAGACGTCCCCAACTGATGTCCCGACTTTGAACAGCCAGCGCCTCATCTGTGGTCACCTGACAACCCCTCCACGCAGGAGAGGGGGGCAGAGCAGAAAAGAGATGGCAGATCAACTGGTCTAAAAGGGGGGTCTATTTAAAGGCCGACTGAAATGAGATTTTCTTATTTAAACGGGGATAGCAGGTCCATTCTATGTGTCATACTTGATCATTTCGCGATATTGCCATATTTTTGCTGAAAGGATTTAGTAGAGAACATCGACGATAAAGTGTGAGGGCTCCTCACATCTTCACATTGTTTATAATGGGAACCTACAACAAAAAGAGCTATTCGGACCGAGAAAACGACAATTTCCCCTTTAATTTGAGCGAGGATGAAAGATTTGTGGCTGAGGATATTGATAGCGAAAGACTAGAAAAAATAAATAAATAAAAATAAAGTAAAAAAAAAAAAAGGTGATTGCATTGTGAGCGATTCAGATGTTTTTAGACACATTTACTAGGATAATTCTGGGAAATCCCTTATCTTTCTATTGTGTTGCTAGTGTTTTAGTGAGTTTAATAGTACTTGATAGACAGAGGGGTTTGTCCACGGGTGTCTTGACGCCAGTCTCTGAGGGAATTAATCACGGCAGCAGCAGCAGGACAGAAGTTCCGCTGATCTCCGGTGAGAAGCGACTTTTTACCACAATCTTCTCACCGAAACCTGCCGGTTGACAAGTGGTCGGGATTCATGTTCGCTTGACCGCTCTGATCCATAGTAAAGCTTCACCTCCGGGAATTTTAAACAAGGAATCACCGTGTGTTTGTGTGGCTAAAGGCTAAAGCTTCCCACCTCCATCTTTCTACTTTGACTTCTCCATTATTAATTGAACAAACTGCAAAAGATTCAGCAACACAGATGTCTAAAATAATGTGTAATTGCGCGATGAAAAGAGACGACTTTTAGCCGCTAGTGGTGCTGCGCTAAAATGTCCCCTCTAACTCGAGACGTCACGCGCACACGTCATCATACGTGTCATCATTCCGCGAAGTTTTCAACAAGAAACTCCGTGGGAAATTTAAAATTGCAATTTAGTAAACTAAAAAGGCCGTATTGGCATGTGTTGCAATGTTAATTTTTCATCATTGATATATAAACTATCAGACTGCGTGGTCGGTAGTAGTGGCTTTCAGTAGGTCTTTAAAGGCTAGAGCAGTGGTTCTCAACCTTTTTTCAGTGATGTACCACCTGTGAACATTTTTTTTTTAATTCAAGTACCCCCTAATCAGAGCAAAGCATTTTTGGTTGAAAAAAAGAGATAAGGAAGTAAAATACAGCACTATGTCATCAGTTTCTGATTTATTCAATTGTATAAAAATATTGCTCATTTGTAGTGGTCTTTATTGAACTATTTGGGAAAGAAAGATAAAAAAATAAATAAAAACTTGTTGAAAAATAAACAAGTGATTCAACTATAAATAAAGATTTTTACACAAAAGATTTGTGAACTTAATTCTAAACATTTCCGCTATTTTTTCCCCATGCATTGACCCCTGCGGCTTATACGAAGGTGCGGCTAATCTATGGGTTTTCGTCGCTATAGATCAGTGGTTCTCAACCTTTTTTCAGTGATGTACCCCCTGTGAACATATTTTTAATTCAAGTACCCCCTAATCAGAGCAAAGCATTTTTGGTTGAAAAAAAGAGATAAAGAAGTAAAATACAGCACTATGTCATCAGTTTCTGATTTATTCAATTGTATAAAAATATTGCTCATTTGTAGTGGTCTTTATTGAACTATTTGGGAAAGAAAGATAAAACAATAAATAAAAACTTGTTGAAAAATAAACAAGTGATTCAACTATAAATAAAGATTTTTACACAAAAGATTTGTGAACTTAATTCTAAACATTTCCGCTATTTTTTCCCCATGCATTGACCCCTGCGGCTTATACGAAGGTGCGGCTAATCTATGGGTTTTCGTCGCTATAGATCAGTGGTTCTCAACCTTTTTTCAGTGATGTACCCCCTGTGAACATTTTTTTAATTCAAGTACCCCCTAATCAGAGCAAAGCATTTTTGGTTGAAAAAAAGAGATAAAGAAGTAAAATACAGCACTATGTCATCAGTTTCTGATTTATTCAATTGTATAAAAATATTGCTCATTTGTAGTGGTCTTTATTGAACTATTTGGGAAAGAAAGATAAAAAAATAAATAAAAACTTGTTGAAAAATAAACAAGTGATTCAATTATAAATAAAGATTTTTACACAAAAGATTTGTGAACTTAATTCTAAACATTTCCGCTATTTTTTCCCCATGCATTGACCCCTGCGGCTTATACGAAGGTGCGGCTAATCTATGGGTTTTCGTCGCTATAGACCAGTGGTTCTCAACCTTTTTTCAGTGATGTACCCCCTGTGAACATTTTTTTAATTTAAGTACCCCCTAATCAGAGCAAAGCATTTTTGGTTGAAAAAAAGATAAAGAAGTAAAATACAGCACTATGTCATCGGTTTCTGATTTATTAAATTGTATAACAGTGCAAAATATTGCTCATTTGTAGGGTCTTTTTTGAACTATTTGGAAAAAAAGATATAAGAATAACTAAAAACTTGTTGAAAAATAAACAAGTGATTCAATTATAAATAAAGATTTCTACACATAGAAGTAATCATCAACTTAAGGTGCCCTCTTTGGGGATTGTAATAGAGATCCATCTGGATTCATGAACTTCATTCTAAACATTTCTTCACAAAAAAAGAAACCTTTAACGTCAATATTTGACGTGGATGCTTTTAAAAAAGGCTTAAAAACCCTTTTTAAAAAAAAAAATGCCTTTTTATAGACATACATGCTGTTTCTAGTTTAATATTTTATTTATTTTTACCTTATTATTACAATTTTTTACACCGTGACCCTTTGAGGTTGTTTGCTCAACGTAAAGTGCTTTTTTACAAATAGAATCTATTATTATTATTATCATCATTATTATTATTATTATTATATTTATGGAACATGTCCACAAACAAATCTAGCTAACACTGCATTGTTGCATTTCTTGGCACAGTTTATGAACTTACATTCATATTTTGTTGAAGTATCATTCAATAAATATATTTATAAAGGATTTTTGAATTGTTGCTATTTTTAGAATATTTAAAAAAAATCTCTCGTACCCCTTGGCATACCTTCAAGTACACCCAGGGGTACGCGTACCCCCATTTGAGAACCACTGGGCTAGAGTATACAAATGAGTTTTAAGATGGGACTTAAATGCTTCTACTGAGGTAGCATGTCAAACAGAACCAGAGAACGAATAGAAAACACTTGCAGACTTTTTTTGGGCTCTGGGAATCACTAATAAGCCAGAGTTCATAGAACGCAGGTTTCTTGCCGGGACATATGGTAAGATAGGCTGGAGCTAGACCGTGTAGTATTTTATACGTTAGTAGTAAAACCTTAAAGTCACATCTTAAGTGCACAGGAAGCCAGTGCAGGTGAGCCAGTACAGGCGTAATGTGATCAAACTTTCTTGTTCTTGTCAAAAGTCTAGCAGCCGCATTTTGTACCAACTGTAATCTTTTAATGCTAGACATGGGGAGACCCGAAAATAAAACGTTACAGTCATCGAGTTGAGACGAGACGTAACGAACGATAGATTTTGAGTCTTGATTTGAAGAGTGAAATTGAGTCCATATTGGAAAGGTCTGGTGGTAGTTAGTTCCAAAGATGAGGGGCTGAGCGGCTGAAAGTTGGGGTCCCCATGGTGGACAGTCTTTGTTAGTCGACAGAGAGGTGGACGGATGATGCGGATCTTAGGGAACATGAGGGCGTAGTGACATGGAGCAGGTGAGAAATTTACCAACCCCATTTCCATATGAGTTGGGAAATTGTGTTAGATGTAAATATAAACGGAATACAATGATTTGCATATCATTTTCAACCCATATTCAGTTGAATATGCTACAAAGACAACATATTTCATGTTCAAACTGATAAACATTTTTTTGTTGTTGCAAATAATCATTAACTTTAGAATTTGATACCAGCAACACGTGACAAAGAAGTTGGGAAAGGTGGCAAAAAATGCTGATAAAGTTGAGGAATGCTCATCAAACACTTATTTGGAACATCCCACAGGTGTGCAGGCTAATTGGGAACAGGTGGGTGCCGTGATTGGGTATAAAAACAGCTTCCCCAAAAATGCTCAGTCTTTCACAAGAAAGGATGGGGCGAGGTACACCCCTTTGTCCACAACTGCGTGAGTAAATAGTCAAACAGTTTAAGAACAACGTTTCTCAAAGTGCAATTCCAAGAAATTTAAGGATTTCAACATCTACGGTCCGTAATATCAAAAAAAGGTTCAGAGAATCACTCCACGTAAGCGGCATGGCCAGAAAACAACGTTGAATGACCGTGACCTTCGATCCCTCAAACAGCACTGTATCAAAAACCGACATCAATCTCTAAAGGATATCACCACATGTGCTCAGGAACACTTCAGAAAACCACTGTCACTAAATACAGTTTGTCGCTACATCTGTAAGTGCAAGTTAAAGCTCTACTATGCAAAGCGAAAGCCATTTATCAACAACATCCAGAAACGCCGCCGGCTTCTCTGGGCCCGAGATCATCTAAGATGGACTGATGCAAAGTGGAAAAGTGTTCTGTGGTCTGACGAGTCCACATTTCAAATTGTTTTTGGAAATATTCGACATCGTGTCACCCGGACCAAAGAGGAAGCGAACCATCCAGACTGTTATCGACGCAAAGTTCAAAAGCCAGCATCTGTGATGGTACCGGGGTGCATTAGTGCCCAAGGCATGGGTAACTTATACATCTGTGAAGGCACCATTAATGCTGAAAGGTACATACAGGTTTTGGAACAACATATGCTGCCATCTAAGCGCCGTCTTTTTCATGGACGCCCCTGCTTATTTCAGCAAGACAATGCCAAGCCACAATCTGCACGTGTTACAACAGCATGGCTTCGTAAAAAAAAAAGAGTGCGGTTACTTTCCTGGCCCGCCTCCAGTCCAGACCTGTCTCCCATCAAAAATGTGTGCCGCATTATGAAGCGGAAAATACAACAGCGGAGACCCCGGACTGTTGAATGACTGAAGTTCTACATCAGGGGTGTCAAACTCAAATACAGAGTGGGCCAAAATGTAAAACTGAACAAAGCTGCGGGCCAAGGTTGAACAAATTAACCTTTTAATAGGGACCCAAACAAGTTTTGGATTGAACATTGAACAAGCAAGGCTTATATAACTTTATAGTGACATGCAAAATCGAGTTTCAAATAATAATAATAATTAAAAAATATCAATTTAAATGCACATATAATGCCTCTTTTCTATTTGCAGCCTTCTAAGGTAAATATCAAAATATATTATAGCGTCCCGAAAGAGTTAGTGCTGCAACGGTTTCTGGGTTTTTGTTCTGTTGTGTTTATGTTATGTTACAGTGCAGATGTTCTCCCGAAATGTGTTTGTCATTCTTGTTTGGTGTGAGTTCCCAGTGTGGCGCATATTTGTAACAGTGTTAAAGTTGTTTATACAGCCACCCTCAGTGTGACCTGTATTGCTGTTGACCAAGTATGCCTTGCATTCACTCATGTGTGTGTCATAGCCGCATATATTATGCGAGTGGGCCTGCACGCTGTTTGTATGGAGGAAATGCGGACGTGACGACAGGTTGTAGAGAATACTAAAGGCAGTGCCTTTAAGGCACGCCCTCAATATTGTTGTCCGGGTGGAAATCGGGAGAAAGCTTGCCCCGGGAGATTTTCTGGAGGGGCACTGAACTTCGGGAGGATTAGCAAGTGTGAGAAATTGCGGTGTTACAGCGGCACCGCTGCTGTGTAATAACGGCGGGCCAGCTGTAATGTTAATTTGATATTGCCTCAAGGGCCAAATTAAATTATACGGCGGGCCAAATTTGGCCCACGGGCCATGCTCTACATAAAACAAGAATGGGTAAGAATTCCACTTTCAAAGCTTCAACAATTTGTTTCCTCAGTTCCCAAACGTTTATTGAGTGTTGTTAAAAGAAAAGGTGATGTAACACAGTGGTGAACATGCCCTTTCCCAACTACTTTGGCATGTGTTGCAACCAGTTGAAATACTAAGTTAATTATTATTTGCGCAAAAAAAAGTATCAAATATATTGTCTTTGTAGCGCATTCAACTGAATATGGGTTGAAAAGGATTTGCAAATCATTGTATTCCGTTTATATTTACATCTAACATAATTTCCCAACTCATATGGAAACAGGGTTTGTACAAGCCGCTGGGTTCAAAACTAGGGAGAAAAGTAGCGGTTTGTAATCCGGAAGACATGGATCAACCTCATATTACTCACGCTATTTAGCACTTTCTATTTGGATCTTAGTGTATCAGGCCCACTTTGAGTCAACATAATGAAAGACACAACAAAAAAAAATACCAAATTGTCATAGAAAACAGTGAAATATTTCTTCTCTAAGAAAACGAGAAGTACAAGAAGACGATGTAACTTCCACACAGAGATGTTTGTGTCGCGACCATGACGACCACTGCCCTGATATATACTTATTATAAATGAAGAAAAGGCTTGACTATAAGAGAAGTCTTTATACTCGACACGGTCTTTGTATTTGAGTGGTCTCTCACACGTCTGTACACTAAGGAGTGTGCTCCAGTTACAGTGTGCGTCACACTGGGATTTTACTGGGTCAGCTGCGAATAAACCAGATCATTCCAACTTGAGGCTGAAGTCTCGAAATCCTGCGACATACACTATATTGCCAAAAGTATTTGGCCACTCATCCAAATGATCAGAATCAGGCGTCCTAATCAGTAAATGAAAATAAATAAATAAATCACTTTGCCCGGGTGTATTAAATCAAGCACTTAAGCATGGAGACAGTTTCTACAAACATTTGTGAAAGAATGAGCCGCTTTCGGTGATTTCCAGCATGAAATATGTCATAGGATACCACCTGTGCAACAAATCCAGTCGTGAAAGTTCGGATGGACGAGTCTGGGTTTGGAAGTTTCCAGGAGAACGGTATCATTTAGACTGCTTTGTGTGCCGAGTGCGGAATTTGGTGGAGGAGGAATTATGGTGTGGGGTTGTCTTTCAGGAAGTTGGGCTTGGCCCCTTAGTTCCAGTGAAAGGAACTTTGAGTGCTCCAGGATACCAAAACATTTTGGACAATTCCATGCTGCCAACCTTGTGGGAACACTTTGGAGCGGGCCCCTTCCTCTTCCTGTCAGGTCCTGGTGATCATGTTTAGTTTGGCTATGTTCTGTATGTTTTTTGCACTCTGTCAGTTTCTGTTTTTTCACTCCCGGTTGTGTTTCCATGACAGCCCATTAGTTTTCACCTGTCCTCATGTCACGTACCTGATTCATTTGGACTCGCGCACCAGTTGTTAATCACGTCACATCTATTTAAGCCTGTAGTTGCCAGGCAGTCAGCCTGGTGACATCACCCTCTACCCACCCTTGTTATTCATGCTGATGATCCATGCTGCTCTTTTTCATGCTCTTTTCTTGTTCCAAGTAAGTTTTCTTTATTCATGCCATAGTTTGCAAGTTTTGTTTTTTGCATTTGTGGTAGTTTTGTTTTCTTAGCCAAGTTTTGAACCCCCGCAGTGAGCGCGTTTCGTTTGTTCCTTTTTTCGAGTTAAGATTAAAATCATGTCTACACATTCACGCCATGTCCGATCCAGTCGCTTTGCACCACGGGAAAACAAATCACACCAAAGTCTTAGTCCTGACACTTCCAACATGACTTTGCACCAGTGCACAAAGCAAGGTCCATAAAGACATGGATGACAGAGTTTGGTGTGGATGAACTTGACTGGCCTGCACAGAGTCCTGACCTGAACCCGATAGAACACATTTGTAATGAATTAGACTGGAGACTGAGAGCCAGGCCTTCTCGATTAATATCAGTGTGACCTGACCATTGCGCTTTTTTGGAAGAATGGTGAAAAATTCTTATTAACACACTCCGCAACCTCGTGGACAGCCTTCCCAGAAGAGTTGAAGCTGTAATAGCTGTAAAAGGTGGACCGACATCATATTGAACCCTATGGGTTAGGAATGGGATGGCACTTCAAGTTCATATGTGAGTCAAGGCAAAAGTATTTGGCCACCTTGTCGGTGCATCAGCAACACTAAAGCGTCAATATGAGGAGCATAGTCAGAAATATTCAGAACAACGTGGGATGACAAAGTAAAATAAAAGCTCCAGAATCTGTGCAAGGAAAATATATTTAATTCCCATCCTTTTGCTGGTTGACACGCACAGCATGAGCCCACCTTTGTGAGGCAAAGCATGCTTCTGTTTCTGACATCGTGTGCAATAAACAATCGTGCAATATCAGCTCCTGAGCCAAGAGGATTTGAGCAACGATCACAAGTTTTGTTATATCGCTCTATTTATTATGATATATTGTGTGGGTTATTTGTTTCAGACATGCATAACAAGTTGCGTTAAATAAAATCACTTGCTTACATTAGTACAATTTAACTTGTCTAAAAAAAAAAGTGGGAAGAAGCAGAGTTTACAAAACCCCAAAACAGTGAAGTTGGCACGTTGTGTAATTCGTAAATAAAAACAGAATACAACTTATATTCAATTGAATAAACTGCAAAGACAAGATATTTAATGTTCGAACAGAGAAACTTAATTGTTTTTTTTGTGCAAATAATCATTAACTTAGAATATAATTGCAGCAACACATTGCAAACATGTTGGCACAGGGGCATTTTTACCACTGTGTTACATGGCCTTTCCTTTTAAAAACACTCAGTAAATGTTTGGGAAATGAGGAGATTTAAATTTTTTAAGCTTTTAAGCAATTCTTCCACATTCTTGCTTGATGTACAGCAGGGGTCACCAACCTTTTTGAAACCAAGAGCTACTTCTTGGGTACTGATTAATGCGAAGGGCTACCAGTTTGATACACACTTAAATCATTTTGCTAGAAATAGCCAATTTGCTCAATTTACCTTTAATAAATAAATCTACACACACACACATATATATATATATGTATATATATATATATATATATATATGTATATATTTATATATATATATATATATATATATATATAAATGGGTATTTCTGTCTGTCATTCTGTCGTACATTTTTTATCCTTTTACGTAAGGTTTTTTGTAGAGTAGATGATGAAAAAAACACTTAATTGAACAGTTTAAAAGAGGAGAAAACAGGAAAAAAAATAAAATTCTATTTTGAAACATAGTTTAGCTTCAATTTCAAATCTTTAAAATTCAATATTCAACCGAAAAAAATGAAGGGAAAAACTAGCTAATTCAAATCTTTTTGAAAAAAAAAAAAAAAAAAATTTATGGACCCTCATTAGTAATTTTTCCTGATTAAAATTAATTTCAGAATTTTGATGACATGTTTTGAATAGGTTAAAATCCAATCTGCACTTTGTTAGAATATATAACAAATTGAACCAAGCTATATTTCTAACAAGGACAGATCCTTATTTCTTCTAGATTTTCCAGAACAATTTTTTTTTAAAGAAATTCAAAAGACTTTGAAATAAGATTTAAATTTGATTCTCAAGATTTTCTAGATTTGCCAGAATATTTTTATTTTATTTTAATCATAATAAGTTTGAAGAAATATTTCACAAATATTCTTCGTCAAAAAAACAGAAGCTAACATGAAGAATTAAATAAAGAAATATTTATTATTCTTTACAATAAAAAAAAATACATGAACATTGATTTATATTGTCAGGAAAGAGGAGGAATGAATTTAAAAGGTAAAAAGGTATATGTGTTTAAAAATCCTAAAATAATTTTTAAGGTTGTATTTTTTCTCTAAAATTGTCTTTCTGAAAGTTATACGAAGCAAAGTAGGAAAATAAGTGGATTTATTTAAACAAGTTAAGACCAAGTCTTTAAAATATTTACTTGTATTTTCAAATTCTATTTGAGTTTTGTCTCTCTTAGAATTAAAAATGTCGAGAAAAGCGAGACCAGCTTGCTAGTAAATAAATACAATTTAAAAAATAAAGGCAGCTCACTGGTAAGTGCTGCTATTTTTAGAACAAACCAGCGGGCTATTCATCTGGTCCTTACGGGCTACCTGGTGCCCGCAAGCACCGCGTTGGTGACCATCGAATTAGAACAACGTCCGGGGACAACGCGTCGAACTACATTTCCCATGATTCAATGCGTGAGTATAAATAACTACCAAAGGGGGCGGGTCCTCAGTCGCATGTGGAGGAGTGGAGGGAGATTGTATTAGAAAGACGCGCTCAGCTGTCAGAGATAACGCCGCTCAGGCTCTCCCTACCTGGACTCCCACCATGGACTTAACCCAGGATAGAACGCTTGGAATGATCCACTGCTGACCCATTTACCTTCGCTTTCATTTCGCTGGTGTGCTGCCTTAACTTCCTTTCGGACCAGGTAATGATTTCTTCCAGATTGACTTTGTTTGAGCCGCCAGTGTACTCGGAAGTAGCCCACGCACATGCCTGATTAATTTATTAAAACTGGTTTGAGTTGTTGTATTGACTAAAAATGTATAATTATAATTAAAAAAAAGCTACTCTTTTTTTTTTCTTTTTTAATGCTATGAACGATATGAAGTGGGATGTATTATTCAAGGTAACGTCAATATTGTACACAAGGGGTGTCCAAAGTGTGGCCCGGGGGCCTTTTACGGCTCACAGCTCAGGTTTTTTATATTTTTGAAATAAAATACAATAATCTTTATTTTAGTGAAGTGACTTGACTTTATACAGCGCTTCCTTTTACAAAAAATATACAACAGTTTGACTTGTAAACCTCGATAATGTTTACACAAGCTTATTATATTGAAAATGTCAGGCCCCTGGAATATAGTGACTTTAAAGGCCTACTGAAATGAGATTTTCTTATTTAAACGGGGATAGCAGGTCCATTCTATGTGTCATACTTGATCATTTCGCGATATTGCCATATTTTTGCTGAACGGATTTGGTAGAGAACATTGACGGTAAAGTTCGCAACTTTTGGTGCTGATAAAAAAGCCTTGCCTTTACCGGAAGTAGCAGACGATGACGTCACAAGGGTGAGGTCTCCTCACGTCCCCACATTGTTTATAATGTGAGCCTCCAGCAGCAAGAGCTATTCGGACCGAGAAAACGACAACTTCCCCATTAATTTGAGCGAGGATGAAAGATTTGTGGATGAATCAATCAATGATTATTTATATAGCCCTAAATCACTAGTGTCTCAAAGGGTTGCACAAACCACAACACAAACCACAACAACATCCTCGGTAGAGCCCACATAAGGGCAAGGAAAACTCACACCCAGTGGGACGTGGGTGACAATGATGACTATGAGAAACCTTGGAGAGGACCGCATATGCCCCCCCCAGGGGAACCGAAAGTAATGGATGTCGAGCGGGTCTAACATGATACTGTGAAAGTTCAATCCATAGTGGATCCAACACAACTGTGAGAGTCCAGTCCAAAGTGGATCCAACACAGCAGAGAGAGTCCCATCCAAAATGGAGCCAGCAGGAAACCATCCCAAGCGGAGGCGGATCAGCAGCGCAGAGATGACCCAACCTGTACATAGGCGAGGGGTCCATCCTGGGTCCCGACTCAGGACAGCCAGCACCTCATTCATGGCCAACGGACCGGACCCCCTCCAGTGGGACAGAGGAGAAACAGAAAAGAAACGGCAGATCAACTGGTCTAAAAAGGGGGTCTGTTTAAAGGCTAGAGTATACAAATGAGTATTAAGGTGAGACTTAAATGCTTCTACTGAGGTAGCATCTCGAACTGTTACCGGGAGGGCATTCCAGAGTACTGGAGCCCGAACGGAAAACGCTCTATAGCCCGCAGACTTTTTTTGGGCTCTGGGAATCACTAATAAGCCGGAGTCCTTTGAACGCAGATTTTTTGCCGGGACATATGATGATGATATTGATAGCGAAGGACTAGAAAAAAATACAAATAATAAAATAAAATTAAAAAAGCGACGGCTCCCGGCGGCGGCAGTGTGAGCGTTTCAGATGTAATTAGACACATTTACTAGGATAATTCTGGAAGAACCCTTATCTGCTTATTGTGTCAATAGTGTTTTAGTGAGATTGTAAAGACATACCTCGAGGTCGGATGGCTGCGGTGAACACACAGTGTCTCAGAGAGAAGCCGAGGAGCCAAGCTCACAGCTGCCTTTTAAACAGCTATTGCAGAAGGACAAATAAATCAATGATGTCTCCGGTAAGCTATACATCACAATTTTCCCATCCAAAAACATGCTGGTTGACGGAAAGAAACATGTTCGCCTGACCGCTCTGTGTTAAAAACAAAGAAACACCCGCTGTGTCTCGGTGCTAAAGACAGTTGCAATACACCGCTTTCCACCAACAGCATTGTTTTTTATAGTCTCCATTATTAATTGAACAAATTGCAAAAGATTCAGCAACACAGAAGTCCAAATTAATTTGTAATTATGCAATGAATAGAGACAACTTTTAGCCGTAACTGGTGCTGAGCTAATATTTCGTGACAGTCCGTGACGTCACGCACACACGTCATCATTCCGCGACGGCCTACTGAAAGCCACTACTACCGACCACTCAGTCTGATAGTTTATATATCAATGATGAAATATTAACGTTGCAACACATGCCAATACGGCCGGTTTAGGTTACTAAATTGCAATTTTAAATTTCCCACGAAGTGTCGTGTTGAAAACGTCGCGGTGTGATGACTCGTGCGTTCAACGTCTCGAGTTGTAGCGGACATTATTTTCCAGCCCGATCCAAGCTATAAGTAGTCTGCTTTAATCACATAATTAAACAGTATTCTGGACATCTGTGTTGCTGAATCTTTTGCAATTTGTTCAATTAATAATGGAGAAGTCCAAGTAGAAAGATGGAGGTGGGAAGCTTTTAGCCTTTAGCCACACAAACACACGGTGTTTCCTTGTTTAAAATTCACGGATGTGAAGCTTTACTATGGATCAGCGCGGTCAAGCGAACATGGATCCCGACCAAATGTCAACCGGCAGTTTTCGGTGAGAAAATTGTGGAAATAAGTCAGCTCTTACCAGAGACACCAGCAGAGCTTCCGTCCTGGTGCAGCGCGTGACTTTTCTCAGAGACTCTGGCGTCAACACACCCGTGGCTACACCGTTCCGACTTTCAGTTACTATATAATCTCACTAAAACAATAGGCAGATAAGGTTTTTTTTCAGAATTATCCTAGGTAATGTGTCAGTTGGTAGAGTGGCCGTGTCAGCAACTTGAGGGTTGCAGGTTCGATTCCCGCTTCTGCCATCCTAGTCACTGCCGTTGTGTCCTTGGGCAAGACACTTTACCCACCTGCTCCCAGTGCCACCCACACTGGTTTAAATGTAACTTAGATATTGGGTTTCACTATGTAAAGCGCTTTGAGTCGCTAGAGAAAAGTGCTATATAAATATAATTCACTAATAACATCTGAATCGCTCCCACTGCAATCGCCACTTTTTTTTTCTTCCTAGTCCTTCACTCTAAATTTCCTCATCCACGAATCTTTTGTTCTTGCTTAAATTAATGGGGAAATTGTTGCTTTCTCGGTCCGAATAGCCTCTAGCTGCTGCTGGCCATGATTGTAAACAAAGTGAGGATGTGAGGAGCTCCACAACCCGTGATGTCACGCGCTCATCGTCTGCTACGTCCGGTACAGGCAAGGCTTTTTTTATTAGCGACCAAAAGTTGCTAACTTTATCGTCGATGTTCTCTACTAAATCCTTTCAGCAAAAATAGGGCAATATCACGAAATGATCAAGTATGACACATAGAATGGACCTGCTATCCCCGTTTAAATAAGAAAATCTCATTTCAGTAGGCCTTTAATTTATGGGTTTGGGATAGCTTCAATTCAATTCAGTTTCAGTTTATTTGGAACATGCATATGATGCAATGTAATTCATCACATATTTCCAGTTCTTTCATTACAGTATGTGTGAAAAGGAGTAGGAAGAAGCTAAGCTTATTTAATCTTACCCCGACTTAAACAACTTCAAAATCTTATTCGGGTGTTACCATTTAGTGGGGACTTCACGGTAGAAGAGGGGTTAGTGCGTCTGCCTCACAATACGAAGGTCCTGAGGAGTCAGGGTTTAATACCGGGTTCGGGATCTTTCTGTGTGGCGTTTGCATGTCATCCCCGTGAATGCGTGGGTTCCCTCCGGGTACTCCGGCTTCCTCCCACTTCCAAAGACATGCACCTGGGGATAGGTTGATTGGCAACACTAAATTGGCCCTAGTGTGTGAATGTGAGTGTGAATGTTGTCTGTCTATCTGTGTTGGCCCTGTGATGAGGTGGCGACTTGTCCAGGGTGTACGCCGCCTTCCGCCCGATTGTAGCTGAGATAGGCACCAGCGACCCCAAAGGGAATAAGCGGTAGAAAATGGATGGATGGACCATTTAGGACAGGGATCACCAGCACGGTGCCCGCGGGCACCAGGTAGCCCGTAAGGACCAGATGAGTCGCCCGCTGGCCTGTTCTAAAAATAGCTCAAATAGAAGCACTTACCAGTGAGCTGCCTCTATTTTTTTAAATTGTATTTATTTACTAGCAAGCTGGTCTCGCTTTTCTCGACATTTTTAATTCTAAGAGAGACAAAACTCAAATAGAATTTGAAAATCCAAGAAAATATTTGAAAGACTTGGTCTTCACTTGTTTAAATAAATTCATTTATTTTTTTACTTTGCTTCTTATAACTTTCAGAAAGGCAATTTTAGAGGAAAAATACCACCTTAAAAATGATTTTAGGAGTTTTAAACACATATACCTTTGTACCTTTTGAATTACTTCCTCTTCTTTCCTGATAATTTAAATCATTGTTCGAGTAAATTAATTTTTTTTATTGTGAAAAATAATAAATACATTTTAATTTTATTCTTCATTTTAGCTTCTGTTTTTTCAACAAAGAATCAATCCATCCATCCATCCATTTTTTACCGCTTATTCCCTTTCGGGGTGGCGGGGGGGCGCTGGCGCCTATCTCAGCTACAATCGGGCGGAAGGCAGGGTACACCCTGGACAAGTCGCCTCCTCATCACAGGGCCAACACAGATAGACAGACAACATTCACACTCACATTCACACACTAGGGCCCATTTAGTGTTGCCAATCAACCTATCCCCAGGTGCATGTCTTTGGAGGTGGGAGGAAGCCGGAGTACCTGATTCTACAGATTTTTTAGATTTGCCAGAATAATATTCTTTGTTGAATATTTGTGAAATATTTCTTCAAACTTTTATTGATTAAAATTCAAAAAAAATTATTCTGGCAAATCTAAAAAATCTGTAGAATCAAATTTAAATCTTATTTTAAAGTCTTGAATTTCTTTTAACATCTTTGTTCTGGAAAATCTAGAAGAAATAATGATTTGTCTTTGTTAGAAATATAGCTTGGTCCAATTTGTTATATATTCTAACAAAGTGCAGATTGGATTTTAACCTATTTAAAACATGTCATCAAAATTCTAAAATTAATCTTAATCAGGAAAAATTACTAATGATGTTCCATAAATTCTTTTTTAAATTTTTTCAAAAAGATTTGAATTAGCTAGTTTTTCTCTTCATATTTTTCGGTTGAATTTTGAATTTTAAAGAGTCGAAATTGAAGATAAACTATGTTTCAAAATTTAATTTTAATTTTTTTCTTGTTTTCTCCTCTTTTAAACCGTTCAATGAAGTGTTTTTTTCATCATTTATTCTCCACAAAAAACCTTCCGTTAAAGGAAAAAAAATGTACGACGGAATAAAAGACAGAAATACCCATTTTTTATAGATATATAGATTTATTTATTAAAGGTAAATTGAGCAAATTGGCTATTTCTGGCAATTTATTTAAGTGTGTATCAAACTGGTAGCCCTTCGCATTAATCAGTACTCAGGAAGTAGCTCTTGGTTTCAAAAAGGTTGGTGACTCCTGATTTAGGATATAGCGGAAGAAGATGGATGGATGGATGGATGGATGTATAAAATATGTACTGTGCTGTGCAATCTACTAATAAAAGTCTCAATCAATCAAATACCTTTTCATACCTTAGCAATTGTAACCTATTCCCTTGTTATCTGTAACATTATAAGTAATAAACAAATAATATACTATATAACTAAACAAATATTAAATACATAAATTATCTTTGTCTCATCCATCCATCCATCATCTTCCGCTTATCCGAGGTAGGGTCGCGGGGGCAACAGCCTAAGCAGGGAAACCCAGACTTCCCTCTCCCCAGCCACTTCGTCTAGCTCTTCCCGGGGGATCCCGAGGCGTTCCCAGGCCAGCCGGGAGACATAGTCTTCCCAACGTGTCCTGGGTCTTCCCCGTGGCCTCCTACCGGTTGGACGTGCCCTAAACACCTCCGTAGGGAGGCGTTCGGGTGGCATCCTGACCAGATGCCCGAACCACCTCATCTGGCTCCTCTCGATGTGAAGGAGCAGCGGCTTTACTTTGAGTTCCTCCCGGATGACAGAGCTTCTCACCCTATCTCTAAGGGAGAGCCCCGCCACACGGCGGAGGAAACTCATTTCGGCCGCTTGTACCCGTGATCTTATCCTTTCGGTCATGACCCAAAGCTCATGACCATAGGTGAGGATGGGAACGTAGATCGACCGGTAAATTGAGAGCTTTGCCTTCCAGCTCAGCTCCTTCTTCACCACAACGGATCGGTACAACGTCCGCATTACTGAAGACGCCGCACCGATCCGCCTGTCTATCTCACAATCCACTCTTCCCTCACTCGTGAACAAGACTCCTAGGTACTTGAACTCCTCCACTTGGGGCAGGGTCTCCTCCCCAACCCGGAGATGGCATTCCACCCTTTTCCGGGCGAGAACCATGGACTCAGACTTGGAGGTGCTGATTCTCATTCCGGTCGCTTCACACTCGGCTGCGAACCGATCCAGCGAGAGCTGAAGATCCCGGTCAGATGAAGCCAACAGGACTACATCATCTGCAAAAAGCAGAGACCTAATCCTGCGGTTACCAAACCGGAACCCCTCAACGCCTTGACTGCGCCTAGAAATTCTGTCCATAAAAGTTATGAACAGAATCGGTGACAAAGGACAGCCTTGGCGGAGTCCAACCCTCTTGTTTCAATCTTTGTCTCAATAAAATAAAATAAAAAAATAAAATAAAGAAGACTGAACAAAGCTTGACTGGCAATCTCATCCAATACAAGAGTTGTATATTGTAAAACAGGCCTGGGCAATTATTTTGACTCAGAGCAGGGAGGCCAAATTTTGAGAAAAAAATGTGTCTGGGGGTCAGTATATCTATTTTTAGGAACACTAATACAAAAACTCACAATAATGTCTGATTGAATGCTAAAACGTTATGACAGACCACCTTAAAAAACTGAATGAGACACCCAGAATGTACATAAAAATAAACAATGTGGGATTTACGATTTTAACTATGAACAATAAAACATAAAAGTCACACCGCTTCTCGATCGACATATTTAACAATCAAGCAAAACACAACAAAAATGCAACAAACACCGCAAAATATGGATGCGAAGGGTAAAAAAACAACCAAAAAAAACCCACCTACAGTCTGATATATCTGATACATCACTAAGCTTTAGAACTTTGTTGTAAAAATCTCTTTCCACATCTGTCCCTGACACCCACATTTCAGGCTGGCCGCTCCCCACCCTCACTGCTTGGTGCCTCGTCTGAGCTGTTGTGACTTAGATTACCATAGTAACTAATTAAATTACCATAGTAACCAGTATATTATGCAAAAGCGCAGATTCCAACCATTGAAAAACTTTGTATAGTTCAAGACTTACGGTCATTTGAAAACATCACTGCACATCATAATGGCAGATACACTTTCCATCTTAAAGATCAATCAATCAATCAATCAATGTTTACTTATATAGCCCTAAATCACTAGTGTCTCAAAGGGCTGCACAAACCACCACGACATCCTCGGTAGGCCCACATAAGGGCAAGGAAAACTCACACCCAGTGGGACGTCGGTGACAATAATGACTATGAGAACCTTAGAGAGGAGGAAAGCAATGGATGTCGAGCAGGTCTAACATGATACTGTGAAAATTCAATCAACAATGGATCCAACACAGTCGCGAGAGTCCAGTCCAAAGCGGATCCAACACAGCAGCGAGAGTCCCGTTCACAGCGGAGCCAGCAGGAAACCATCCCAAGCGGAGGCGGATCAGCAGCGCAGAGATGTCCCCAGCCGATACACAGGCAAGCAGTACATGGCCACCGGATCGGACCGGACCCCCTCCACAAGGGAGAGTGGGACATAGAAGAAGAAGAAAAGAAACGGCAGATCAACTGGTCTAAAAAGGGAGTCTATTTAAAGGCTAGAGTATACAAATGAGTTTTAAGGTGAGACTTAAATGGACTGTGCAAACCACTACGAATACGACATCCTCGGAAGAACCCACAAAAGGGCAAGGAAAACTCACACCCAGTGGGCAGGAAAAATTCACACCCAGTGGGACGCCAGTGACAATGCTGACTATGAGAAACCTTGGAGAGGACCTCAAATGTGGGCAACCGCCCCCTCCCCTCTAGGGGACCGAAAGCAATGGATGTCGAGCGGGTCTAACATGATACTGTGAAAGTTCAATCCATAGTGGCTCCAACACAGCCGCGAGAGTTCAGTTCAAAGCGGATCCAAGACCGCAGCGAGAGTCCCGTCCACAGGAAACCATCCCAAGCGGAGTCGGATCAGCAGTGTAGAGATGTCCCCAACCGATACGCAGGCGAGCGCTCCATCCTGGGTCCCGACGAGCGGTCCATCCTGGGTCTCGACTCTGGACAGCCAGTACTTCATCCATGGTCATCGGACCGGACCCCCTCCACAAGGGAGGGGGGAACATAGGAGAAAGAAAAGAAGCGGCAGATCAACTGGTCTAAAAAGGGAGTCTATTTAAAGGCTAGAGTATACAGATGAGTTTTAAGGTGAGACTTAAATGCTTCTACTGAGGTAGCATCTCGAACTGTTACCGGGAGGGCATTCCAGAGTACTGGAGCCCGAACGGAAAACGCTCTATAGCCCGCAGACTTTTTTTGGGCTTTGGGAATCACTAATAAGCCGGAGTCCTTTGAACGCAGATTTCTTGCCGGGACATATGGTACAATACAATCAGCAAGATAGGATGGAGGTAGACCATGTAGTATTTTATACGTAAGTAGTAAAACCTTAAAGTCACATCTTAAGTGCACAGGAAGACAGTGCAGGTGAGCCAGTACAGGCGTAATGTGATCAAACTTTCTTGTTCTTGTCAAAAGTCTAGCAGCCGCATTTTGTACCACCTGTAATCTTTTAATGCTAGACATGGGGAGACCCGAAAATAATACGTTACAGTAATCGAGACGAGATGTAACAAACGCATGGATAATGATCTCAGCGTCTTTAGTGGACAGAATGGAGCGAATTTTAGCGATATTACGGAGATGAAAGAAGGCCGTTTTAGTAACGCTTTTAATGTGTGCCTCAAAGGAGAGAGTTGGGTCGAAGATAATACCCAGATTCTTTACCGTGTCGCCTTGTTTAATTGTTTGGTTGTCAAATGTTAGAGTTGTATTATTAAATAGAGTTTGGTGTCTAGCAGGACCGATAATCAGCATTTCCGTTTTTTTGGCGTTGAGTTGCAAAAAGTTAGCGGACATCCATTGTTTAATTTCATTAAGACACGCCTCCAGCTGACTACAATCCGGCGTGTTGGTCAGCTTTAGGGGCATGTAGAGTTGGGTGTCATCAGCATAACAGTGAAAGCTAACACCGTATTTGCGTATGATGTCACCTAGCGGCAGCATGTAGATGCTGAAGATTGCAGGGCCAAGGACCGAACCCTGGGGAACTCCACACGTTACCTTAACGTAGTCCGAGGTCACATTGTTATGGGAGACACACTGCATCCTATCAGTAAGATAAGAGTTAAACCAAGACAGGGCTAAGTCTGACATACCAATTCGTGTTTTGATACGTTCTAATAAAATATTATGATCGACGGTATCGAAAGCAGCGCTAAGATCGAGGAGCAGCAACATAGATGACGCATCAGAATCCATCGTTAGCAATAGATCATTAGTCATTTTTGCGAGGGCTGTCTCCGTGGAGTGATTTGCCCTGAAACCGGATTGAAAGGTTTCACATAGATTTTTAGACGCTAAGTGTTCATTTAACTGCTCCGCAACAATTTTTTCAAGGATTTTTGAAATAAAGGGAAGGTGAGACACCGGTCGGTAGTTTACCATGAGGTCAGGATCGAGGTTAGGTCTTTTAAGAAGAGGATGAATAACCACTTTTTTGAATGCTAGGGGAACAGTGCCCGAGGAAAGTGATACGTTTATAATATTCAGCACTGATGGACCTAATAATACAAAGAGCTCCTTGATCAGTTTCCCAGGAAGAGGGTCAAGTAAGCATGTTGTCTGTTTTATTCCATTTACACGTTGTAACAATTCCTCTAATGTTATTTCCTCAAAACGAGAGAAACTATTTTGGAGGGCAGTATCCGCCGTATATACCATCGTATCAGTGTTAATAGAACCCCGTTGTAGCTGGGACGCATTGTCTTTAATCTCCTTTCTAATGACTTCAATTTTCTTACTAAAGAATTGCATAAAGTCATCAGCTGAGTGGGTTGAGCTACTGGAGGGGGTCCCTTGTTGGGTTTGCGATGCTACCGTACTAAACAAAAATTTAGGATCGTTTTTATTACGGTGGATGAGATTTGATCTAAAAAAAAAAATATTTGGGAATGTTTTGCGGGTCAGATTGAAAAGCTTAACGGGCCACATGTGGCCCCCGGGCCTTAATTTGCATAGATTTGCTGGAAAAGAATATACTTTTAACACGGAGTGGCACACACAGAAAAATGTTGATCTAGATTCACACTAAAAAGCAATATGATTCGTAAACGTTGATCATTTTAATTACAATCAAATACTGCCATTCTTCTAGGAATTTGACTCTTTCACAATGCAACTCAATTCTGATTCTGGGTTGACGATTCGATTCAAAATAGATTTTTTTCTTAGACAAAATTCTATCTCGAACCGATTTTTAAAAGATATTTGATATTAAAATGATTGAACATATTAAAATCAAGTTACATGTTACAAAAGTTCCCCTAGGCAGCTGACGTACGGTGCACGATTAAGCGCATATATGGCCTTAAAAAAACGTATAAAAATTAAGACATAAAAAAATAAGGCCTCAGTTCCGAATCACAATGAATAAAAATCAGTATTCGGGTGTCAATCGATTTTTTTTTTATTTCCAGCACCCTTTCATTTTACACCAAAACACATGTGGCGCTGTCGTTAGCATGATGGCCAGGACGAGTTGACCCTGCAGCCCTGGTCTTGGAGTCACAGTGGCTGTAACTTGTGGGCAAAGCATTAATCATATTGTTTTAATACAACTATTTGACTTGTGCATGAATGTACTGAGGTGTGAGCCAGTCTGCCCTTTTTTGATATGATTGTATATTTTGTATTTATATTTAAGTCCATATTTAAAACATACCGTATTTCCTTGAATTGCCACCGGGGCGCTAATTAATTTAAAACCTCTTCTCACTCTGGCACTTACCAAAGGCATGCAGTAAACATTTTTGTGTGATGTAATCTTGGACCTTAAATCCTACTGAATAGCTCTTAATCTTCTTCTCTTTATGGGATTTTAAATTACCGTTATTGAAATCAGCCTCCTCCATTTTGAAAATGATGACAGGGGAAGTGTCACTTGTGACGTCACGAGTTTGACCCGGCGGTAATACTAAGCATGCGCTAATTATTTTAGTAAGCGAGTTTGATCTGGCAGTAATTTAAGGCAGGCGCATACTATATGCCCTGCGGCAATTCCAGGAAATACGGTATACTCCTTTCGAGAACAACAGCAGAAAGGCCATTAGGCGCCTCTTTAAAGCAACAAGACAGTGAACGTTCTAATAGTAAGGATAATTATAATAGAAAAATATGTGATTCCGATAAAATGAAAGCACATGGTCCTGAACAATGTGTGCGCGCTGTGCGTGGGCAAAAGATTATCCTGATTCACTTTTTTTTTTGCATAATTTAGCAGCTCTACTTTACAAAGATAATGATGCTAAATTTTAAATCAGAAAGGTCTAAATTTATCAATAAGGTTTGACATTGAATCATTGTGAGTGCCAGTCTGAAACTAAATGTTAAAACTGAGACATAAGTTAAAAACATTGAGGTTATTATATTTGTTATTGTAACTCCTTAAACGCAAATGTCTAGGGGGAAAAAAAAAGTTGTCTCGTTAGTTTTATAACCTATCTTAACAATCATTAATGTGCATTAATGTTTCATGCAAATTTTATGCAAAAATTATAAAATCGCAGTGTGAGTGTGGATGAATAACTTTTATTCTAAGGTTTCTGCTCATGTCTTGCCATATACAAGTTTTCCTCCCCTAAATGTAATATGATTTTTATTGTCTGCTTCTGGTGCTCGTTTGCAGGAGCTGTCAAGCAAGGAAGAGCCATGTCGGATAAAATGTCTAGTTTCCTTCATATTGGGGACATTTGTTCCCTCTATGCGGAGGGCTCCACCAATGGATTTATCAGCACTTTAGGGTAAGTCCACAGTCAGACTGGGCCAAATGTACTTCATGGCTGAATTAGGGCTGGGCGATATATCGATATATACGATATATCGAGGGTTTGTCTCTGTTTTGTCTCTGTGCGATACAGAAAATGACTATATCGTAATATCCGAGTATACATTCTCACGCAGTTGCTTTTAGCTGCGGGCATTGAGGCTCTTCTCACTTTTTCCTGTCTCTCCTCACAGACAAGCAGGCTCACATTCTTACATACGTCACAAACTGTCACGTCATACGTCAGTCACATACACGCCCTCGCCCAGCAGAGAGGTAGCGGCGTGGCTAACGTTAGCTGCTAACGTAGCCGTACGAGAGAAAGAAGGTGCGGATCTGGTAACAAATGAAGGAAGATTTACAGTAATTCTCAATAAAAACAGCAGGCTTTCCATCGTCTGGCGGTGGTTCGGCCTCAAGTGGGAATATGTCGAACAGACAACCCTAATTTGTCAAGTGTGGGGGGAAAAAGCTATGCTATAAAAAGTAGCATTACTGCTAATATGTAGCATCATTTGAAAAGTCACACGCTAGAGAATGAGGAGAATTTCATAACCTTAGTAACATACCACATAGTGAAGGACGAATATTATTTGATTTCCTTTTATGCAGCTCATTTTTATTTGACACATAAAATGTCTCCGAGAATTTTGCACTTTCTGTTTTGGAAATGACATGAATGTCATTACAGTTTTGGTCAATTGACTTAGTTGTGATTTCCCTCTCTGCATGAAAGTTTAAAAGTAGCATATATGAATGCTGTATGAAGAAGAATGTTTTAATGTAGACACATAGAATCATCATACTGCTGTGATTATATGTGTCAAGTGTTCATTCAAGGCCAAGGCAAAATATCGTAATATATATCGTATATTGCGATATGGCCTAAAAATATTGCAATATTTAAAAAAGGCAATATCGCCCAGCCCTAGGCTGAATAGCACATTTCTATAGTTGTGAGAATTTTAGGAAAAAACATTTATTTTCAATGTTGAAAAAAAGAAGTATAAAATATAATATAATATTGTTTATAATATTGTAAAGAAAAATGTATCGTATTTTTCGGACTACACGGCGCACTTAAAATCCTTTCATTTTCTCAAAAATTGACAGTGCGCCTTATAACCCAGTGCGCCTAATCAACGGAATAATGATGGTTGTGCTTACCGACCTCGAAGCAATTTAATTTGGTACATGGTGTAATGATGAGTGTGACCGGTAAGGGATATGTGTAGACTGCAATATGACACCAGTAAACAACACCAAAACTTAAAATGTTCCAATGAAAATAAAGAACATTACATCGAAAATCTGTCCAAATTTTTAGTATGACTTTGAAGCCGCACTGCTTGATGGATTGTCGGCCCATTACGGCCACCGTAGTCAGAGATACAAGTATTACTATGGTGTGTGTATAAGGACCACAAAATGGCACCCATTAGCAGACATATAATCTTCACAATGTTTTGCAAAACCAACTTTTCTTACCTTCTGGTACCTGCTGGGGCGGTGTAGCTCGGTTGGTAGAGCGGCCGTGCCAGCAACTTCAGGGTTGCAGGTTCGAGCCCCGCTTCCGCCATCCTAGTCACTGCCGTTGTGTCCTTGGGAAAGACGCTTGACCCACCTGCTCCTGGTGCAAAAAAAATGTAACTTAGCTATTGGGTTTCACAATGTAAAGCGCTTTGAGTCATTTGAGAAAAAGCGCTATATAAATTTAATTAATTTCACTTCACTTCACTGCTGTTATTTTAAATTCTGAATAAGTCCTGAAAATTTGCGCACATCCGCCACTGTAGTCTGTGAGGGGCCATAGTCAATAAGCTTCTTCTTTTTCTCTATCTTTTTGTTATGGGGCATTCACCCTCTGCTGTTGCCATTTCTAATATAAAGTAGCGTAAAGTTCTAACTTATATCTTGCTATGGAAGCGCTAAAAACTACCAATTCAGTGGGTTTACATAATTCACCCACGGAACTTTAGTTATTAAAGAGTTCCGGTCGGATGGTTTTTCACCAGTGAGCCCCGGATGAGGAGATGCTGCGCTGTTGTTTATTTAAGTAAAGTCTGAATATCATTAAAACAGTTAGCTCCATCTTTTGACACTTCAACTCCCGTCCTTGCACGCTACACCGCTACAACAAAGATGACGGGGAGAAGACGCTGTCGAAGGTGAGGCACGTAAATAAGACCACCCACAATACGGTGCATCCAGAAGCGACTGTCAGAAAGCAACTTAAAGATGGTCTGTAAAACATAATCTATGCAACATTTTGACCAAAGAACCACCATTACATGTTATGTAAACCACAAGGAAGTGTTTTAAAAATCATAATATGACCCCTTTAGTGCGGCTTTTGTATGGAAAAAAACCCTAATAGACCAACTAATCGGCAATGCGCTTTATAATCCGGTGTGCCCTATGTTCCAGAAAATACGGTATATTATATTCTTTTATAATATAATAATATTATGTAAAAGTAATCCATCCATCCATCCATTTCCTACCGCTTGCCCCTTACGGGATCGCGGGGGGTGCTGGAGCCTATCTCAGCTGCATTCGGGCATAATAATTTCCCTAATTCCGCAGCAGGGGAATTTAGCATTTTGGGAAAATGTTCTATAATTTCCAACTGTCTATGAGGCCTTGAATGTGTCCTGACTAGTGATTGGACGAGTGCCAGGAAAGCATAGAAAAAGGAAGAGGAAGCCGGTGTTCTTGTGTGCTTGTCGTGAAAGAGACCTCAACTTCTTGTGTTCAACCCCTGTGGTAGTAAGCTATCCGTGAGGAAATCTCAGGACAAAATAGCGAGTTTGATTATGCATGGATACTTTACTTTTCCCGTAAAATTAAGAAAATGTGACAACTTTCAAATCATTATAAGCTGTGTTGTGTTTTGGAGCTTCATACTATTTTTCTCTCTTGATAGCAAAGGTTGCTGACCGCATGGTGTAGGGCAGGGGTCGGGAACCTTTTTGGCTGATAGAGCCATGAAAGCCAAATATATCACAATGTATTTCCGTAAGAGCCATATAACATTTTTCCACACTAAATACATTTAAATTCGTGCATTTTTAAGTATGACCAAATCTTGTAGAGTATAATAAGTCTCTTATTCTTTTTAACAACATTGTTATTATAAAAGTTAACCAATAATAAATATAATACTTCTTACCATTAATCCGACATCTTGAACAGGTGCGATAGAAAACGGAGAGTTGTATTAAAATGCATGAGAATGTTTTATAATTTGAATGTTATTTTTGAAACTGTGATTACCAGCGGAATTATTCATTACTTATCGTGTTAAGCAATGTCAGCTAAGATTTATCTGAGAGCCATATGCAGTCATCTGGCTCTAGAGCCATAGGTTCCCTACCCCTGGTTTAAGCATTAGACACCTTTTTTACCTGCACTCTGCCTCCCGCTGTTTCCCACATCTACAAAGCAATTAGCTACCGACTGCCACCTACTGATATGGAAGAGTATTACACGGTTACTCGGCATAGCTCGGTTGGTAGAGTGGCCGTGCTATCAATCTGAGGGTTCCAGGTTCGATTCCCGCTTCCGTCATCCTAGTCACTGCCGTTGTGTCCTTGGGCAAAACACTTTACACACCTGCCCCAAGTGCCACCCACACTGGTTTAAATGTAACTTAGATAGTGGGTGTCACTTTGTAAAGCGCTTTGAGTCACTAGAGAAAATCGCTATATAAATATTATCTGAGAGCCATATGTAGTCATCAAAAGAGCCACATCTGGCTCTAGAGCCATAGGTTCCCTACCCCTGGTGTAGGGAGTCAAACATGGTAGATGATTACAATTGCTCGAGATTAAGTACGCATGTGTTTATTTATTTGCGTTTACTGTACAGCGGAGCTGGGAAAATATTTTGACTCGGGGGCCATATTGAGAGAAAAAGTATGTCTGGGGGGCCAAGGTGTCTGTGTGTATAAATGATATAAACACATTTAGCTGTACAAATCTGCTGTACAGTATGTGTTTGGGTCCCTTTTTTCTAGTAACACTAATACTAAAAGTCACAATGTCCAATAGAGTTCTAAAAAACGTTATCACAGACACCTAAAAAAAAACGGAATGAAATTTAACAATTTTTTACTGAATGGGACACCCAAAATGTACATGAAAATAAAGAACGTGGGATATACAATATTAACTATGAACAATAAAACACTGAATATTAACAACATATGAACATCGCAAAGTGTATTAAACACCAACAACATGATATATTATCAGATAAAAATCTGCGTCCGCATCTGTTTCTGACACGCGCATTTCAGGCAGGCTGCTCTGAAAACAAGCCCCGCCCACTCTGCTTTGTTTCTCGTCTGAGCTGCTGTGACGTAGATTACCGTAATAAATCGTGTAACACCCGAAAGCGCAGATTTTGACCAATTAAATACTTTCTATAGTTCAAGACTTACGGTAATTTAAAAACAACACTCTACATCATAATGGCAGCGACAGTTTTCATGTTAAAGGTCTAAAAAAATTATGTAAAACGTCCGGCGGGCCGGATTGAAAATCTTTATGAGCTTCATGTGGCCCCTGGGTCGTATTTTGCCGAGCTCTGCTGTAGAGTGTACAGAATATCATGAGTAGTCATGGGCAGGTTATTGGTTTTAAAATGACAGTTTCAAAACGGCAAAAATGTTCCTCTACAGCAGAGGTGCCTGAGCGGCTAGGAGACTGAGAGTAACAAACAAAGAGTGGTAGAAAATGGATTAGAAATGACAGATTAAAAAAAATTATATATATATATATATATATTTTTTTTTTTTATTTATTTATTTTTTTTTTAAACTTGGAACTTCCCGCGGGCCAGATCTCGGACGCTGGCGGACCGGATCCTGCCCGCGGGCCGTAGTTTGGGGACCACTGCTCTATAGTATTTGTAGGATATTCGCAAAAAATTTAAATATTGAACAACATTGGCAACATTGGAAGTCAATTGTTGTATTTGTGAAAATAAGGGGCAGAAATAAAAAATGTTTAGATTCTTTCTGCTCTTTTTCAATCGTACTTTACTTTAATGTTATGTTGATTGATTTATGTTCATTTCATTCATTTGTTAGATTTTTTATGAATTAAATACATCCACTGAACTGAAAACACTGATTGACAACTTGCGAGCAATTCTCTTAAAATCTTACTATGAAGTGTTTTTTGTTTATCAAGCACGACCTTAAAGGTAGAAAATGGATGGATGGATGGAAGTATTAATGTTGTGATCTCCTTGAGACACTTCATTATTGCATTTATTTGCATTGTTTTTGTTGTCACTTCAGTTGCGGATTTAGCATCAGCATTGAGAACTGCACTTGAATATTTTATTTATTTCGAAATAATTTAGTAATTTTTTTTGGTTTGCACGATGTTATCAACGACTGATCATTATCGACCTGTAATGGCAACTATGACATTGCATCGATATTTCCGATTAGGAAAAATCTACCGTTAAAATGAGCCGGTAATATAGAGGCTAATCGTCTCCGTGTTTGTCGTTTATCTCTGCTGTGGCTTGTGCTGCCATCTGGCCCCTCTCCTACGGTATGGTCGCATATTTGTGATGTCATGATACTGCGTGCAGGCCCTTTTGTGTGTAGAGAAAAGCGTCATGGCGCAGAAGACATACGCTTGTCAGAAGAAGACACTCCTAATTTAAAAAAGGTGTTCTGCAGGTATGAAAATAAAAGGGTTAAAGTCTTCAACGCCATACAATCCGATAAGCCACCCTAAAATTGACTATTGTGAAGATTTATGGAAGCAATACGAATCTGCCTGTGCTGCATAGCCGAGACCTAGCGTTAATATCGGCGACCGCAGTTAACGTAAAGCCACAGGACTGATGAGAAACCATGTGACAAGAAGCAACAGCTCGGCAGAAAATACCCTCAGGCAAAGAATTTGACGACAAAATTAATTGTTTTAGTTACCTTTTATGTGAGTTTTTCCTTGCCCTCATGTGGGCTCTGAACCGAGGATGTCGTTGTGGCTTGTGCAGCCCTTTGAGACACTTGTGAGTTTAGGGCTATTTAAATAAACATTGATTGATTGATTTCTTAGGGGAATAAATGCACTTTATTATTTGAACCCTCATTTTTTTGGTTTTACAATTGAATGTTGCTTGTCAATGGGTTACTATGTTTTTATTGTCAATGAAAAATATAATTTCCATCCATCCATCCATCATCTTCCGCTTATCCGAGGTCGGGTCGCGGGGGCAGCAGCCTAAGCAGGGAAGCCCAGACTTCCCTATCTCCAGCCATTTCGTCTAGCTCTTCCCGGGGGATCCCGAGGCGTTCCCAGGCCAGCCGGGAGACATAGTCTTCCCAACGTGTCCTGGGTCTTCCCCGTGGCCTCCTACCAGCTGGACGTGCCCTAAACACATCCCTAGGGAAGTGTTCGGGTGGCATCCTGACCAGATGCCCGAACCACCTCATCTGGCTCCTCTCCATGTGGAGGAGCAGCGGCTTTACGTTGAGCTCCTCCCGGATGGCAGAGCTTCTCACCCTATCTCTAAGGGAGAGGAAACTCATTTCGGCCGCTTGTACCCGTGATCTTATCCTTTCGGTCATGACCCAAAGCTCATGACCATAGGTGAGGATGGGAACGTAGATCGACCGGTAAATTGAGAGCTTTGCCTTCCGGCTCAGCTCCTTCTTCACCACAACGGATCGATACAACGTCCGCACCGATCCGCCTGTCGATCTCACGATCCACTCTTCCCCCACTCGTGAACAAGACTCCTAGGTACTTGAACTCCTCCACTTGGGGTAGGGTCTCCTCCCCAACCCGAAATAATAAAATATAATTTTATGAATTTTATTTGTGTCAATTAAAAAATGTGGCACCTTGTTTTGGTGCTGTTGCTAACAGCAATGCAGAATCTTATCGGCTTAGTTCCATTGGTCTCTTTTATAAATGTGTTGGACAGATTATTTTTTTTCATTTTATGAAATTCTATTCAGAATGTTTGAGATGCATGTTGTCTAATAATACAATTATTGATTCTAATTGTTTGCATGGGTCAGAGTTATAGTTGGAAGAGTATTTGTACTCAGATTTTTGTTAATCAAGTAAATACATATTAGTTGTCATTATCCTTATCCCTACAATAGAGTTGTATATTTTTTGTTAGTGAAGTGAAGTGAATGATATTTATATAGCGCATTTTCTCTGATGACTCAAAGCGCTTTACATAGTGAAACCCAATATCTAAGTTACATTTAAACCAGTGTGGGTGTGGCACTGGGAGCAGGTGGGTAAAGTGTCTTGCCCAAGGACACAACGGCAGTGACTAGGTTGGCGGAAGCGGGAATCGAACCTGCAACCCTCAAGTTGCTGGCACGGCCGCTCTACCAACCGAGCTATACCGCGTATACGTTTTGAGCAAAAGTGTTAAAAGGGACTTAGGGTGGCGTGGCTTGGTTGGTACAGCGGCCGTGCCAGCAACTTGAAGGTTCCAGGTTCGATCCCCGCTTCCGCAATCCTAGTCATTGCCCTTGCTGATACTTTACCCACCTGCTCCCAGTTTCCCCCGCACTGGTTTAAATGTGACTTAAATAATTGGTTTCACTATGTAAAGCACTTTGAGTCACCAGAGAAAAGCGCTATATAAATATAATTCACTTCACTTCACTTATTAGTTGTGGGCCATCAGGGCATGTATGGCCGTCGCTGCTGGCCTAACAAAATATTGATCATAAATGAATCAAAGTTAATTTCATTTTTAATTTACTTTCCCTAAATATAAAGTATTCATTATATTCTCTTTAAGTCTTATTAGGCTCCAGTGTCGCTGTTTTGACGTTAGAGCTTGAATCCAATCAGAATTGGCCGTCTGTGCAATGTCGGCAAACGGAGCACATACAGTTAATAGACTGTTGCTATAGCCGATCCAATCATTGGTTAATAGTAGGCCTCCTAGTTTGCCTGACGTTGAACTGCTGAATGTGACATATGCTGTACGCCAGTGGTTCTCAAATGGGGGTACGCGTACCCCTGGGGGTACTTGAAGATATGCCAAGGGGTACGTGAGATTTTTTTTTAAATATTCTAAAAATAGCAACAATTCAAAAATCCTTTATAAATATATGTTTATTGAATAATACCGCAACAAAGTATGAATGTAAGTCCATAAACTGTGAAAAAAATAATACAACAATGACAGCTGTATTTTTTGTGGACATGTTCCATAAATATTGATGTTAAAGATTTTTTTTTTTTTGTGAAGAAATGTTTAGAATTAAGTTGATGAATCCAGATGGATCTCTATTACAATCCCCAAAGAGGGCTCTTTAAGTTGATGATTCCTTCTATGAATTAAAAAAATGTTCACAGGGGGTACATCACTGAAAAAAGGTTGAGAACCACTGCTGTACGCCTCCTGTGTCTGGATACTCACTTTTGACGCACCAGTGAGTTTCCAATCATGAGTTGTAAGTTGGCAGAGCAGGAAGTGCTACTGTATGCAACTCAACCGAGGCTTACAGCTTATTAAAAATTCTGCAAATCGTGAGTTCAAATACTGTACATTTCTTAATTGTTTTCACCTTTTTAATGTTTTTTTCAGTTATTCTAATTTTGACAGTACCCCGTAAAGTTATGTTTTAATTGCTGATGTGGGTATATTGGGACGTCGTGGCGCAGTGGAAAAGTGGCCGTGCGCAACCCGAGGGTCACTGGTTCAAATCCCACCTAGAACCAACCTCGTCACGTCCGTTGTGTCCTGAGCAAGACACTTCACCCTTGCTCCTGTTGAGTGCTGGTTGGCGCCTTGCATGGCAGCTCCCTCCATCAGTGTGTGAATGTGTGTGTGGATGGGTAAATGTGGAAGTAGTGTCAAAGCGCTTTGAGTACCTTGAAGGTAGAAAAGCGCTATACAAGTACAACCCATTTATCATTTATTTATTTATTGATTTTTAAATGTGCCGTAAAATAGCCTGTTTGGTACACTATTGAGGTGTTTTAATGGCCTGCAAGTGTCATGTGGTGACATAAATGATGGTAGTATGAGAGGTATTTATTAAAGTCGGACAAAGTAAGAGATCACTTAAGGGCTAGGTGTGAAATGCGCGTCCCGCCACTGGGACCCATTGTGCAAAACCAACTTTTCTTACCTATTGGTAGGCCTACGTGTTTTTGTGTACCGTATTTTTCGGACTATAAGTCACAGTTTTTTTCATAGTTTAGCCAGGGGTGCGACTTATACTCAGGAGCCACTTATGTGTGAAATTATTAACACATTATAGCATGTTCTATATGTTATTGTTATTTGAATGACTCTTACCATAATATGTTAGGTTAACCTACCAAGCACTTTCGAAGTTGGTTATTTATGCGTCATATAACGTACACTTATTCAGCCTGTTGTTCACTATTCTTTATTTATTTTAAATTGCCTTTCAAATGTCTCTTCTTGGTGTTGGGTTTTATCACATAAATGTCCCCCAAAAATGCGACTTATACTCCAGTGCGACTTATATTTTTTCTTCATTCTTCATCATGCATTTTCGGCGGGTGCGACTAATACTCCGGAGCGACTTATACTCCGAAAAATAGGGTATTTGGGGTCGGCATAAGTCTCGAAAATTTGAAATCAAACCGTGGAGTCGTCGCTGAGCTATTTATAAAAAAATTATTCTCCTACTTCATCCAAACGAGCCGTTTGGAATTTGACCAATTTTTGACGTTTCTCCCAGTTGTGACGCCAGTGGATATCTCCATATATGGTAGAAATGTATCCGAAGATCTTTGCACGAGTCTGCCATTGTAGTCCGATGCCTGTAGCCAATATGATACTTTTCTTTTCTATTCACGTGTTGTGGGGCAGACGGGCTCGTACACATGCCATTTCAAATATATTTACAGTACTGGCCAAAAGTTTGGACACGCACCTCATTTTCATGACTATTTACATTGCAGCTTGTCACTGAAGGCACCAAAACTATGACACCTGTGATGTGAAAACCCTTTCAGGTGACTACCTCTTGAAGCTCATTAAGAGAATGCCAAGAGTGTGCAAAACAGTAATCAGAGCAAAGGGTGGCTATTTTGAAGAAACTAGAATATAAAACATGTTTTCAATTATTTCACCTTTTTTTGTCAAATACATAACTCCACGTGTTCATTCAGTTTTGATGCCTTCAGTGACAATCTACAATGTAAATAGTCATGAAAATAAAGAAAACGCATTGAATGAGAAGGTGTGTCCAAACTTTTGGTTTGTACTGTATGTCAATAGACTCTATATGGAAGCGCTAAAACGACTACATACTGTAGCTGTCAAGGTGGAACCACGTAAATAAGACTTCCCACAAAACTGTGCATCCTGAAGGAACGGTCAGAAAGCGGCTTGAAGATGATCTTTAAATCAAAATCCATGCAACATTTTGAGCATAAAGAACCCCATTAAATGATATGTAGACAACAAGGAAGTGTTTTTAATGAATATAAAATCATAACATGACCCCTTTTCAATTAATTTATTCTCACAAATTCTTGTGTAAATATATATACCTACTGTAAAGGTCTGGAAATGATCGGTTCTTGGTTAAAATTTGTACTATTTTGCATTCCTACATTTTTTGTTTTCCACAGTATTTTAAATACATATTTTCCACATTTCAAAATAACTCATTTTAAAACAATAATTATAGTACCATATTGTGAAATTGTGATCTTTTTGCCAAAGGTTGTCATACGGTCAGAAACTCATATGAGTTGAGCAAAGAGGCAGATGCAGTTAGCCGTAAATTAGGATGAGTAACTATGACTTTTACTACATACATTTGCACAAAAGTATTTAATCCATACTGTAAAATGTATTCATTTGCAAAGTGTACAGACTTGCTACTAGAACTTCTGTAACCAGGCTAACAGCAGACAGACATGCATATAAAATATTGTTTCGGACTAACTGGAAGGACGTACATACAATACACCGTATATTTTCACAGACATTATTTTAATCAAAGTTGTGTTGGAGGATTTATGTTTGTAAAGTAACTTGGTCACCACTGCACCCTTACTCTGGGGGCCAACTCTGTTGTGTCTGCGGTCACAGCACATGCTTAATATTTCTTTTTCCGTGGTAAACTTACACCAGGGGACACCAACGCGGTGCCCGCGGGCACCAGGTAGCCCGTAAGGACCAGATGAGTAGGCCTGTTCTAAAAATAGCTCAAATAGCAGCACTTACCAGCGAGCTGCCCTAGCAAGCTGGTCTCGCTTTTCTCGACATTTTTAATTCTCAGAGAGACAAAACTCAAATACAATTTGAAAATCCAAGAAAATATTTTAAATACTTGGTGTTCACTTGTTTAAATAAATTATTTTATTTTTTTACTTTGCTTCTTATAACTTTCAGAATTTTAGAGAAAAAAAACAATCTTAAGGATGATTTTAGGATTTTTAAACACATAAACCTTTTTACCTTTTAAATGACTTCCTCTTCTTTCCTGACAATTTAAATCAATGTTCAAGTAATTTTTTTATTTTTTTATTTGAAAAGAATAATAAATCAATTTTAATTTAATTCTTCATTTTAGCTTCTGTTTTTTCGATGAAGAATATTTGGGAAATATTTCTTCAAACTTATGATTCAAATTCAAAAAAAGTATTCTGGCAAATCTAGAAAATCTGTAGAATCAGTTTTAAATCCATTTTCAAAGTCTTTTGAATTTCTTTTAAGATTTTTGTTCTGGAAAATCTATAAGAAATAATGATTTGTCTTTGTTAGAAATATAGCTTGGTCCAATTTGTTATACATTCTAACAAAGTGCAGATTGGATTTTAACCTATTTAAAACATGTCATCAAAATTCTAAAACTAATCTTAATCAGGAAAAATTACTAATGATGTTCCATAATTTTTTTTTTTTTTTTTTCAAAAATATTCGAATTAGCTAGTTTTTCCTCTTCTTTTTTTCGGTAGAATTTTGAATTCAAAAGAGTCGAAATTGTTTCAAAATAAAATTTTCATTTTTTTCCTGCTTTCTCCTCTTTTAAACCGTTCAATTATGTGTTTTTTTCATCATTTATTCTCTACAAAAAACCTTCCGTTAAAGGAAAAAAAATGTACGACGGAATGACAGACAAAAAATACCAATTTTTTACATATATATATATATATATATACATATATATATATATATATATATATATATATATATATTAAAGTTAAATTGAGCAAATTAGCTATTTCTGGCAATATATTTAAATGTGTATCAAACTGGTAGCCCTTTGCATTAATCAGTATCCAAGAAGTAGCTCTTGGTTTCAAAAAGGTTGGTGGCCCCTGACTTACACAATGCTACATCTGGATGGTGTGTGTGTGTGTGTGTGCGTGTGTGTGCGTGTGTGTGCTTGTGTGCGTGTGTGTGTGTGCGTGTGTGTGTGTGTGTGTGTGTACTGCAGTGCATTACATAGTGTTGACAGTGATATTTACTGATTCAAATTAGTTGACCGATAACTTTTTTAAAAATGCTCAACTTTTGTGGACAAGGTATTATTTGTGTTGAGCTATTAAATTGTCCTTGTTTCGTGGCTTGTCTTACTTTTTACTGCAAACTGCTTTTAGCTTGTTAATGTGTCAAATAAACGTCATTTATATTGGGTGTCGAAAAGCCTTGAGTGCAACCTGTGTATATTTTGGTTAAAGTCCATATGAAGAAAAACATAGGCAACTGTTTTAAGTACAATTTAAACATTCTTTACTCTTAGCTTGTGAATATATATGGAGGGGCCCTCCTTCTAGGAACATTTAGAGACGTTCAAGTTTGGGGGTTTCATTGTATGCTTGCTATTAAAGTATGACACTTCATTAGACTTTTCTAAAGAGAATACACTGCTATAAGTCAGGTACCAGCAAGGTGAAGGACGTACACTCTTTCCGGCTGGTACCATTAAGGATGAACAAGATTTACCTTTTTGGACTGAAAATAAACTCCCAAAATTATTAGCAGTTCTTGGTAAATACACTCATCAAACATGCGTACAGGAAGAAGTATGCAGCATTCAGGAAGCCAGCATGACTAAAATGACATAAAGTACATTTATTGGTTGGTACCATTCACATTTTAATCCTTACGCTACCTGAAATTCAATACCTGTCTCAATGGTACCAATTTTCCATACTTTTGTGTGTGTTCAAATGTGTTGATAAATGTTCATTTGTTTAAAAAATCATTAACACTCATTAACATTGAGCTGAGCAGTCAAGCTGTTACCTTGTTTTCTGACACTCCTGTGTGTCATTTGAAAGTACTGTATGTAGTAGAGCTGCGCGGTTTGCGGTCTCATCCGCGGAGTCCGCGGATAAACCGCGGGTCGGGCGGGTGACATGACGAAAAAATAGATTTTAATTAGATTCGGGCGGGTGGCGGTTGATCCATTCGGAAATATTTGATATACATGGTTCAGGGATCGGCATCCTTTACCATTCAAAGAGCCATTTAGGACCCGTGTCACAAAGCGAAGATGACAATAGGAGACGCAAACATTCTCTAGAATGACTGTCGGCAGTCACCCAGTTAATAAGTATTAGGGGGTGCTATGAAGCCATTGCCTTTGACACCTTCAACAACATGCACCATCTGCTTGTCAGTCCAGCAACATGTTGTGTGGCTTCCGCAGACACATGCACACGACTGAAAGGCATACTGGGTTACACAGAGTACACTAATGGTTGTGATATAAACAATTTTAGCACTCTTAGTAATATGCGCCACGCTGTGAAGCCACACCAAACAAGAATGACAAACACATTTCGGGAGAACATCCTCACGGCGGGCGGTTTAGCTCGGTTGGTAGAGCGGCCGTGCCAGCAACTTGAGGGTTGCAGGTTCGATTCCCGCTTCCGCCATCCTAGTCACTCCCGTTGTGTCCTTGGGCAAGACACTTTACCCACCTGCCCCCAGTGCCACCCACACTGGTTTGAATGTAACTTAGATATTGGGTTTCACTATGTAAATTGAGTCACTAAAGAAAAAGCGCTATATAAATATAATTCACTGCACTCACAGTAACACAACATAAACAAAGACCCAGAATCCTTTGCATCCATGATACTTCCTGACTATTTTATACACCCCGCTGGCAGCAAACCCCCCCCCCCCCCCCCCCCCCGTGCTTCGGTAAGGTGGGCGGGGTTGGGGGTTCGGGGGTATAAAATATATTCAGGCTGAGTCATAGATGCAAAGGATTCTGGGTATTGTGTTGCATTTATGTTGTGTTACTGTGAGGATGTTCTCCTGAAATGTGTTTGTCATTCTTGTTTGGTGTGGCTTCACAGTGTGGTGCATATTAGTAAGAGTGTTAAAATTGTTTATATCACAACCATCAGTGTACTCTGTGTCACCCAGTATGCCTTTCAATCTCGTACGTGTGGTCGCGGAAGCTGCATACAACATATTGCTGGACTATCAATCGGTTCGTAAATGTTGTTGAAGGTGTCAAAGGCAATGGCTTCACAGCACGCCCTTATTCTTGTCATTAGGATGAACACCATTGGATATTCGTGAGAACGTTAGCGGTACCCATTGTCTTCTTTACTCTGTGATACGGGTTTAAATAGCTCTTTGAGTGGTAAAGGTGGCTGACCTCTGATGTATTTCAACGGGCGGGTGGCGGGCGGTTGCGGTTCTGATAAAATGTTGGTTCGGGTGTACGGCGGGTGGATGACGACTTTGGTGATGCGGTTGCGGATTATATAATTGTCTATCCGTGCATCTGTAGTATGTCGATTTTGCATGCAGTTGCAATTCCAAGATGTTAGAAAACACTACTTTCCAGGTTGAATGTGCTATTGTTATCTTTTGTTGAGCCCCACAAAGTAGTTATACTGTAAGTATTGTACTCATTACACATCAGTTGTTTAATTGTAACGTGCATTATTGGAGTTTACAGTATCTATTTGGTGTTGTTGATTTTGCCATGGACAATTGATAATAGTAATTGGTAGCATGTCTATGGCTTTATTGTACTTTTCGAGCGCCTTCTTTTTGCGCAGTTGGCATAGAAAATTCTAGAATTATCACGAGGCAGTCCAGCTGAGTCCTGTCTTGAGTGCTTGACTGCTTATTTCCTGGCCAAGTGCTTGAGCCGGTGCAGAGTCTGCAACCTGACGTGACGTCACATGCAACAAAGGTATCGAAATATGAATCTGTATGATTTTATGTGAAATGGTACCCAGTAGTACCGAAAAACTTCAATCGGTACCTGATGAAAGTACAAAATTCGGTGCCTGTCCCTGCATACACTATTGGTTCTTATTACTGCCTTTTGTTCTGTAGGTGCTGGCTCTGTTTCCATGTCAAGTGCTTTTTACAACGGAGATCTTAGTCACTCGCTAAGCCATGAACTTGAGCAAGGAATAGAAACTGTACTGACACTAGACATTATCAAAAATCGATGCATGGAAATGGTAGGCATGTCATGAGTGTCATACACGCTATGATTTACTTTTGTTTAGGGCTCCACCTATTGATTATTTTAGTAATCGAGTAATCTGTCATTTAGTTTGTTTGATTAATTGAGTAATCGGATTAAGCACACTTTTTTGAAAAAAATAAGATTTTTTTAATTGCCATACCATCCTTTTTTTTCCTGTTACAGTAAATGCACATCATCAACCTTTTAAATTGCACTTTTACCATGTGTACATTAATATAAAAAAACATTAAAAAAAAAAGCTGTTCACCGCCACACAGATCACGGCACCCACACACCACAGCTCTCATGTGCTCTCTATTGCAAGGACTGTGCTGAAACTATGTACGTTAGAGATGCGCGGTTTGCGGTCTCATCCGCGTAGTCGCGGATAAACCGTGGGTCGGGCGGGTGACATGACGAAAAAATAGATTTTAATTAGATTCGGGTGGGTGGCGGGTGAACCTTTCGGAAATATGTGATATACATGGTTCAGGGATCGGTATAATTTACCATTCAAAGAGCCATTGTCACAAAGCGAAGAAGACAATAGGAGACGCTAATATTCTCTAGAATGACTGCCGGCTGTCATCCAGTTAATAAGTATTAGAGCGTGCTATGAAGCCATTGGCTTTGTCGCCTTCTACAGCATGTAGAATCTGCTTGTCAGTCCAGCAACATATTGTGTGTGGCTTCCGCAGACACATGCACACGACTGCAAGGCATACCAGGTGACACAGAGTACACTAATGGTTGTGATATAAACAATTTTAACACTCTTAGTAATATGCACCACGCTGTGAAGCCACACCAAACAAGAATAACAAACACATTTTGGGAGAACATCCTCCCAGTAACACAACATAAACGCAACACAACAAATACCCAGAATCCTTTGCATCCATGACTATTCCTGACTATTTTATACACCCCGCTAGCAGCAACGTACATACTCTTGTCATCGGGATGAACACCATTGGATATTTGTGAGAACGTTAGCGGCTCCCATTGTCTTCTTTACTCTGTGCAAGGGGTTTAAATAGCTCTTTGAGTGGTAAAGGTGGCCGACCTCTGATGTATTTCAACGGGCGGGCGGTTGCGGTTCTGATAAAATGTTGGTTCGGGTGTACGGTGGGTGGATGACGACTTTGGTGATGCGGTTGCGGATTATATAATTGCCTATCCGCGCATCTCTAATGTACGTGTATGTAAATTACACTCCTGATTTTTATTACCATATTTTCCGGACCATGAGGCGCACTTGTAAACCATATTAAGGGGTCATGTTCTGATTTTTGTTTTCTACATTTACAACATTCTCTTGTGATCTACATCAGTGGTCCCCAACCACCGGGCCAGGTACCAGTCCGCGGACCGATTGGTACTGGGCCGCACAAGAAATAAAAAAATAAAAAAAATAATTTTTTTTATTTTTTATTATTAAATCAACATAAAAACACAATATGTACATTATATATCTATATAGATCACTACAGTCTGCAGGAATACAGTCCGTAAATTGTATTTCTTTATGAAAAAAAAAAAAAAAATCCCCCATCCACCCTCCTCCCCCCGGTCCGTGGAACAAATTTTCAAGCGTTGACCGGTCTGCAGCTCCAAAAAGGTTGGGGTCCACTGCTCTACATAACACGTAATGCTGGTTCTTTGGTCAAAATGTTGCATACATAATGTTTTACAGACCATGTTCAAGCCACTTTTTGAGCTTCTCTTCAGGATTACGTGGCTCCACTTTGACAGTGTCTTCTCCTCGTCATCTTTTCTTGTAGTTATTTGCGCTTACATCGCAAATCTACTGACAAATATAAGTTAAAACTGTATGCTACTTTATGAGGACTGGCAACAGGGGAGGATGAATGCCCCACAACACAGGATAGAGGAAAAATAAGACGCTTATTGACTACGGCGCGACTGCAATGGCACACACGTGCCAATTTTAGGGATTAATGTCAATTCCAAATACCCAACATTAGGTACCAATCGGAAAGAAAAGATGGTTTTACAAAATAAACAAAAACGCCAGGTAATGTGTCCTAATAAATACCATTTTGGGGTCATTCTACACACCGTGATAATACCCATATGTTTAAGCACAGTACATTTGACTACGATCGTTGTAATGCTCCAAAAATCCATCAAGCGGTGAGTATTTGTAGCTTACCAAAGTCGTACTAATACATTTTGACAGATTTTTGAGCGCTGTGGGTAAAGTCCTCAAACAGGCTTGTCAAATATATCGCCCACGGGCTGGATCAGGCGCGTGAACAAGTTTTATCCAGCTCTCGGGATGAGTTTGCTAAGTGTAAAAATGAGCCAAAATTTTGGAATGAAAGAAACTGCTTTTCTAAATGTGTCCACTAGATGTCGTAATAGCAATTATTTGTATCTTTGTAGATAATACTACATATATAAAAAAAAACACATGATGATAGTGCACCAGTCAAGGAAAATGAGCAAACTACATCAATAACATACTGTAATTTGATTTTGATATTGTTTTTTCATCTTGATAAATTGAAAATCAACGCCAATGAGTAGACTGATGAACATTATCACATAATTTATTCAGAAAGGCAAATAAAGATAAAATACTATCAACCGCAACATGTTTGTGTAAGAAAAAAAACACCATTATGATTTGTACATTTTCAGAATGTGCTTGGTCTATTTTTAAACAAAGAAAACAGTCTGAAATTGTCTTTATTTTTAAGTTATCGTGCCGTGATTTTACCAGTCAGGCTCACTTGGGAGTAGATTTTTCTCTGTGTGGCCCCTGATCTAAAATAGGTTTGACACCCCTGTTCCAGAACCTCCAATGAAACCTCAAAGTTTTGGCCTTGTTTGCTTACTGGTACTTGTTAGTGTCATTTATTGAACAGGTGTCAACCTGCAGTCCACACATATCTCTTATGTGTGAGTGCCACACTCACATTTAAAAATATATGTGTGGCGCACTGTCGGTTTTTGAGAAAATGAAAGGATTGTAAGTTCACCTTTATTGTCCAAAAATACGATATTTACACTCATTAAACAATAATAGAAGCAACATAATATAAATCAAAGCTTTAATAATCAAAGTATTCAATTCATTGTTGGGGTTTTACTATTGTTGTGCAAGTCAAGCCTCTCTTCACTATACCATCTCCATTTGTTGCCCATTTTGTTGTTTTTCCTCTTCTAAGGTATCAAGTACAGCATCTGTGATTGTCGCCCACCCACCCCGATGTCGTCTTCTTAAATACAGCAATCTTCCTCCTTGCCAGGTCACAATAGTGTTTTCCACTCAACAGCCCTCCTCCCTGCTCTCGGAAAACAAGCTTTTCCACTGGTGTGTGCGTCACACACCATGGCAACAAATCTGAAGACCACCTCAATGACAAAACTCATCCGTCAATTTTTGCATCTGGCACAGTTATGCTTGGTCAAGGCTTCCCAGCATCTGCTGCAGCGAGCTCTTTTGGTCAATTAGAGTTGGAGAGGATGTGACTCAAATAGGGTAATTGTATCAGGTGTGTTTTTCACTGCTGAAAGTGCTGAACATGACCCCTGAGAGATGCTTTGCCAACCTGGGACACTGTGTGATCATGAAACCGCCATAGATAATGATTTATCTGTGGCATAGGTGTCAAAGTCAAGAATTATCTATGGCCCCCAGGATGATATTTCATTAGTAATGGAACCGGCCCACAGGCCACAGCCGCCTGCTGCTTTGCACTGATCCCCTTTTTGGCTGTGTGGAATTAATGGAACATGGAGTTGTTTTAACACTTGTAAATGTGCTTGAAATCAGTGTAAAAGATCACACTTAGAATATGAAAAGACGGCATCCATTGAAGGAGAAGCTTGCTTTTTACATTAAAGCAGATGAGGGAATGGGAGTTTAGAGATTCACAATATGAGGCCATTGTTTCATGGGTAACAAAAAGAAAGAAACACAACAATTTTTAAACAGGGAGATGCAACTAAGATTATCTGTTTTGCAGAAGATGGATTTATACAATTAATAAGTGGAATTTCAAAAACATTATTTTTAAATAGAGTCAAGTTAATTATGTGTTACTTACTTATGATACTTACTTATGATCTAATGACACGCTAGCTGTTCAAATTCAGGACCCTGGGTGGACCACTCATCTGTGCATCAGCTGGGGACGTCTCTGGGCTGCTGACCTGTCTTCACTCAATATGATCCCCTGCTGGCCCCACTATGGACTGGACTCTCACACTATTATGCTAAATCCACTGTGGATTTGACTCTCACACCATTATGCTAGATCCGCTATGGATTGTACTCACACTATTTATGTTAGATCCACTATGGACTGGATTCTCACACTATTTATGTTAGATCCACTATGGACTGGGTTCTCACACTATTATGCTGGATCCACTATGGACTGGGTTCTCACACTATTATGTAAGATCCACTGTGGACTGGACTCTCACACTATTATGCTAGATCCACTATGGACTGGATTCTCACACTATTATGCTAAATCCACTATGGATTGGACTCTCACACCATTATGCTAGATCCACTATGGACTGTACTCTCACACTATTTATGTTAGATCCGCTATGGACTGGGTTCTCACACTATTGTGTAAGATCCACTGTGGACTGGATTTTCACACTATTATGTTAGATATACTGGACTCTCACTATATTATGTTAGATCCACTATGAACTGGATTCTCACACTATTATGTTAGATCCACTATGAACTGGACTCTCACACTATTATGCTAGATCCACTATGGACTGGATTCTCACACTATTATGCTAGATCCACTATGGACTGGATTTTCACACTATTATGTTAGATATACTGGACTCTCACTATATTATGTTAGATCCACTATGAACTGGATTCTCACACTATTATGTTAGATCCACTATGAACTGGACTCTCACACTATTATGCTAGATCCACTATGGACTGGATTCTCACACTATTATGCTAAATCCACTATGGATTGGACTCTCACACCATTATGCTAGATCCACTATGGACTGTACTCTCACACTATTTATGTTAGATCCGCTATGGACTGGGTTCTCACACTATTGTGTAAGATCCACTGTGGACTGGACTCTCACACTATTATGCTAGATCCACTATGGACTGGATTCTCACACTATTATGCTAGATCCACTATGGACTGGATTTTCACACTATTATGTTAGATCTACTGGACTCTCACACTATTATGTTAGATCCACTATGAACTGGACTCTCACACTATTATGTTAGATCCACTATCGACTGGACTCTCACACTATTATGCTAGATCCACTATGGACTGGATTCTCACACTATTATGTTAGATCCACTATGAACTGGACTCTCACACTATTATGCTAGATCCACTATAAACTGTACTTTCACACTATTATGTTAGATCCACTATGGACTGGACTCTCACACTATTATGTTAGATCCACTGTGGACTGGACTCTCACACTATTATGCTAGATCCACTATGGACTGGATTCTCACACTATTATGCTAGATCCACTATGGACTGGATTTTCACACTATTATGTTAGATCTACTGGACTCTCACACTATTATGTTAGATCCACTATGAACTGGACTCTCACACTATTATGTTAGATCCACTGTCGACTGGACTCTCACTATTATGCTAGATCCACTATGGACTGGATTCTCACACTATTATGTTAGATCCACTATGAACTGGACTCACACTATTATGCTAGATCCACTATAAACTGTACTTTCACACTATTATGTTAGATCCACTATGGACTGGACTCTCACACTATTATGTTAGATCCACTATGGACTGGATTCTCACACTATTATGCTAGATCCACTATGGACTGGACTCGCACCCTATTATGTTAGATCCACTATGAACTGGACTCTCACACTATTATGCTAGATCCACTATGGACTGGATTCTCACACTATTATGCTAGATCCACTATGGACTGGACTCTCACACTATTATGTTGGATCCACTATGAACTGGACTCTCACACTATTATGCTAGATCCACTATGGACTGGATTCTCACACTATTATGCTAGATCCACTATGGACTGGACTCTCACACTATTATGTTAGATCCACTATGAACTGGACTCTCACACTATTATGCTAGATCCACTATGGACTGGATTCTCACACTATTATGCTAGATCCACTATGGACTGGACTCTCACACTATTATGTTGGATCCACTATGAACTGTACTCTCACACTATTATGCTAGATCCACTATGGACTGGACTCTCACACTATTATGTTAGATCCACTATGAACTGGACTCTCACACTATTATGCTAGATCCACTATGGACTGGATTCTCACACTATTATGCTAGATCCACAATGGACTGGACTCTCACACTATTATGTTAGATCCACTATGGACTGGATTCTCACACTATTATGCAAGATCCACTATGGACTGGACTCTCACACTATTATGTTAGATCCACTATGAACTGGACTCTCACACTATTATGCTAGATCCACTATGGACTGGATTCTCACACTATTATGCTAGATCCACTATGGACTGGACTCTCACACTATTATGTTGGATCCACTATGAACTGTACTCTCACACTATTATGCTAGATCCACTATGGACTGGACTCTCACACTATTATGTTAGATCCACTATGAACTGGACTCTCACACTATTATGCTAGATCCACTATGGACTGGATTCTCACACTATTATGCTAGATCCACTATGGACTGGACTCTCACACTATTATGTTGGATCCACTATGAACTGTACTCTCACACTATTATGTTAGATCCACTATGAACTGGACTCTCACACTATTATGCTAGATCCACTATGGACTGGACTCTCACACTATTATGTTAGATCCACTATGAACTGGACTCTCACACTATTATGCTAGATCCACTATGGACTGGATTCTCACACTATTATGCTAGATCCACTATGGACTGGATTCTCACACTATTATGCTAAATCCACTATGGATTGGACTCTCACACCATTATGCTAGATCCACTATGGACTGTACTCTCACACTATTTATGTTAGATCCGCTATGGACTGGGTTCTCACACTGTTGTGTAAGATCCACTGTGGACTGGACTCTCACACTATTATGCTAGATCCACTATGGACTGGATTCTCACACTATTATGCTAGATCCACTATGGACTGGATTTTCACACTATTATGTTAGATCTACTGGACTCTCACACTATTATGTTAGATCCACTATGAACTGGACTCTCACACTATTATGTTAGATCCACTATCGACTGGACTCTCACACTATTATGCTAGATCCACTATGGACTGGATTCTCACACTATTATGTTAGATCCACTATGAACTGGACTCTCACACTATTATGCTAGATCCACTATAAACTGTACTTTCACACTATTATGTTAGATCCACTATGGACTGGACTCTCACACTATTATGTTAGATCCACTGTGGACTGGACTCTCACACTATTATGCTAGATCCACTATGGACTGGATTCTCACACTATTATGCTAGATCCACTATGGACTGGATTTTCACACTATTATGTTAGATCTACTGGACTCTCACACTATTATGTTAGATCCACTATGAACTGGACTCTCACACTATTATGTTAGATCCACTGTCGACTGGACTCTCACTATTATGCTAGATCCACTATGGACTGGATTCTCACACTATTATGTTAGATCCACTATGAACTGGACTCACACTATTATGCTAGATCCACTATAAACTGTACTTTCACACTATTATGTTAGATCCACTATGGACTGGACTCTCACACTATTATGTTAGATCCACTATGGACTGGATTCTCACACTATTATGCTAGATCCACTATGGACTGGACTCGCACACTATTATGTTAGATCCACTATGGACTGGACTCTCACACTATTATGCTAGATCCACTATGGACTGGACTCTCACACTATTATGTTGGATCCACTATGAACTGTACTCTCACACTATTATGTTAGATCCACTATGAACTGGACTCTCACACTATTATGCTAGATCCACTATGGACTGGATTCTCACACTATTATGCTAGATCCACTATGGACTGGACTCTCACACTATTATGCTAGATCCACTATGGACTGGATTCTCACACTATTATGCTAGATCCACTATGGACTGGACTCTCACACTATTATGTTGGATCCACTATGAACTGTACTCTCACACTATTATGTTAGATCCACTATGAACTGGACTCTCACACTATTATGCTAGATCCACTATGGACTGGATTCTCACACTATTATGCTAGATCCACTATGGACTGGACTCTCACACTATTATGTTGGATCCACTATGAACTGTACTCTCACACTATTATGCTAGATCCACAATGGACTGGACTCTCACACTATTATGTTAGATCCACTATGGACTGGATTCTCACACTATTATGCAAGATCCACTATGGACTGGACTCTCACACTATTATGTTAGATCCACTATGAACTGGACTCTCACACTATTATGCTAGATCCACTATGGACTGGATTCTCACACTATTATGCTAGATCCACTATGGACTGGACTCTCACACTATTATGTTGGATCCACTATGAACTGTACTCTCACACTATTATGCTAGATCCACTATGGACTGGACTCTCACACTATTATGTTAGATCCACTATGAACTGGACTCTCACACTATTATGCTAGATCCACTATGGACTGGATTCTCACACTATTATGCTAGATCCACTATGGACTGGACTCTCACACTATTATGTTGGATCCACTATGAACTGTACTCTCACACTATTATGTTAGATCCACTATGAACTGGACTCTCACACTATTATGCTAGATCCACTATGGACTGGATTCTCACACTATTATGCTAGATCCACTATGGACTGGACTCTCACACTATTATGTTGGATCCACTATGAACTGTACTCTCACACTATTATGCTAGATCCACAATGGACTGGACTCTCACACTATTATGTTAGATCCACTATGGACTGGATTCTCACACTATTATGCTAGATCCACTATGGACTGGACTCTCACACTATTATGTTAGATCCACTATGAACTGGACTCTCACACTATTATGCTAGATCCACTATGGACTGGATTCTCACACTATTATGCTAGATCCACTATGGACTGGACTCTCACACTATTATGCTAGATCCACTATGGACTGGATTCTCACACTATTATGCTAGATCCACTATGGACTGGACTCTCACACTATTATGTTGGATCCACTATGAACTGTACTCTCACACTATTATGTTAGATCCACTATGAACTGGACTCTCACACTATTATGCTAGATCCACTATGGACTGGATTCTCACACTATTATGCTAGATCCACTATGGACTGGACTCTCACACTATTATGTTGGATCCACTATGAACTGTACTCTCACACTATTATGCTAGATCCACAATGGACTGGACTCTCACACTATTATGTTAGATCCACCATGGACTGGACTCTCACACTATATTGTTAGATCTACTATGGACTGAACTCTCAGACTATCATGCTAAAACCACTATGGACTGGACTCTCACACCTTTATGCTACATCCACTACGGACTGGACTCTCACACTATTATGCTAGATCACTATGGACTGGACTCTCACACTATTATGTTAGATCTACTATAGCTCTCACACTATTATGCTAGATCACTATGGACTGGACTCACACTATTATGTTAGATCTACTATAGCTCTCACACTATTATGATAGATCAACTATGGACTGTACTCTCACCCATTATGCTAGATCCACTATGGACTGGACTCTCACACTATTTTTGTTATATCCACTATGGACTGGATTCTCACACTATTATGCTATATCCACTATGGACTGGACTCTCACACTATTATGTTGGATCCACTATGAACTGTACTCTCACACTATTATGCTAGATCCACTATGGACTGGACTCTCACACTATTATGTTAGATCCACCATGGACTGGACTCTCACACTATATTGTTAGATCTACTGTGGACTGAACTCTCAGACTATCATGCTAAAACCACTATGGACTGGACTCTCACACCTTTATGCTACGTCCACTACGGACTGGACTCCCACACTATTATGCTAGATCACTATGGACTGGACTCTCACACTATTATGTTAGATCTACTATAGCTCTCACACTATTATGCTAGATCACTATGGACTGGACTCTCACACTATTATGTTAGATCTACTATAGCTCTCACACTATTATGATAGATCAACTATGGACTGTACTCTCACCCATTATGCTAGATCCACTATGGACTGGACTCTCACACTATTTTTGTTATATCCACTATGGACTGGACTCTCACACTATTATTTTAGATCCACCATGGACTGGACTCTCACACTATTATGTTGGATCCACTATGAACTGGACTCTCAGACTATTATGCTAAAACCACTATGGACTGGACACTCACACTATTATGCTAGATCCACTATGGACTGGACTCTCACACTATTATGCCAGATCCACTATGGACTGGACTCTCACACCATTATGCTAGATCCACTATAGCTCTCACACCATTATGCTAGATCCACTATAGCTCTCACACTATTATGCCAGATCCACTATGGACTGGACTCTCACACCATTATGCTAGATCCACTATAGCTCTCACACCATTATGCTAGATCCACTATAGCTCTCACACTATTATGCTAGATCCACTATGGACTGGACTCTCACACTATTATGCTAGATCCACTATGGACTGGACTCTCACACCATTATGCTAGATCCACTATAGCTCTCACACTATTATGCTGGATCAACTATGGACTGGACTTTCACTCGATTATGCTAAATCCACTCTACGCCCATTGCACCGGTCGCCCAGTGGGGGAGGGTCTCCACATCTGCGGTCCCCTCCAAGGTTTCTCATTGTCATCCCATTGGGTTGAGTTTTTTCTTGCCCTGATGAGGGATCTGAGCCGAGGATATCGTTGTGGCTTGTGCAGCCCTTTGAGACACTCGTGATTTAGGGCTATATAAATAAACTATGATTGATTGATTGATCTGAACTCTTTCCTCAGGCTTGTTGATGACCGCTGTGTGGTTCAACCTGACACAGGGGACCTCAACAACCCACCTAAGAAATTCCGAGGTGAGTCCCACGCCTGATGTTTGCTCAGCCTGATTTTGAGTGTATTACATTAGCACACCATTATCCACTTTTATGTCAAGGTCCTTACTTGCCAGCAGACCTTGGTAAAACATATTAATGAGATAATTGTGCTCTCAAAATGTAATCCGGAGCAAATGTTTGATATCATGTTGTTCATACCCCCAACTATTTAGGTCTGTACACTTTTATTTAATTTCACTAGTTAAAGGTTGAATGAAAATAGTTGATTTTGGTTTTATTTAAAATAGTTTTCCGTGTTTTAACTCAATTTTCAACTGTGTAGCACAGATTCAAAAAGTCTCCATTTCTCACACTATAAGCTCATTTCTACCCATTTAAAAAACATATTGTATAATTTCTCCTATTTCCGGAGTCAAAACAGTCTACTTCTACACACAATTAGGTTTTTAAAACATCTTTGTCCACAGGAAAATACGTCTTGTGGGCATGTTTGTGCATGTTATTTGTCAACGTGGAAAAACAATATAAAAGGAAGTTGCTTTTGTTCAATGAGATTGCAATGTGCATGATATGGTATGTGAGTTTTAATCGGATTTCTATATACTGTGAGGATATTGTGGGGTTATGAAAAATATGATGCCATGTTTTGATTGTTTATTTGCCAGATGCCTAATTACAAAAGCTATTGAACCAAATTCCATGAATTTTCTAGAGAAGTGGTAAATGGGAAAGTGAAGAGCCCATTCAGTTTTGATGCAGATTTAGATAAACTTTAATTTAAAAATGATAACAAGGGAAAAAAAAAGCAAACGCTAAACCACAACTAATGTACTGTACATTGCTACCACCTACTGGCCTGCAGAGGGAAGGTAGCTGCTTGGCACCTCCTAATTGGGTCATGTTTATATGACATGTTTATTATTGTTCGGCATTGGCAAATATAAGCACTTTACTAATTAATATTTGAGCCCTAACCTGTATAAGAGTATGTTGTGAAAAATATGACATCGCCAGTGCATATCCACCATGTTTGTCTAATCTTTGCATAAAGCAACTAGAGCAAATTGACATACTAAAGTTTAAATTTTGTATCAGTATTATGGGTTCTTTACATTGGTACACTAGCCATTAAGCTAACACTTTGTTTGTTATACCCGGAGTAGGCATTTTTTTTTCTTGGCCAATGTCTGCTGTGTCCCACTGACTGCTCTTGCCTGGCATGTGTCAATGCAGAGGGTTTATGCAATAACTCTATGCTCCACTGACTTACAGTACCATGGCATTGCTATAACCAACTTTGATGTGTGTGTCAGCTGTCCAGCATATTTGGGGGAATTTGAAGAATTTCCACATGGCTTGACAGTTGGTACCTAGTATAGAGTTTTTAAAGCCTTACTGTGACTCCTTCAATGCTGGCAAAGAACAACTCTGAGCTGCCATCAATCACGATCACTGACGTGACTATTAAGATAAAAGACAGTCTCGAACCATAGAGACTACTTCCTAAATATTGAGGTCTACAGTAATTATGCCTCGAATAAACCGTGTCTTTGGAAAATATTCACAGCACTTTACTTTTTCACATTTTGTTGTTACAGCCTTATTCAAAAATGGAATAAATTCATTGTTGTTGTCAAAATTATACACGTTTATATATATATATGTATATATATATATATATATTAGGGGTGTGGGGAAAAAAATGGATTCAAATACGAATCGCGATTCTCACGTTGTCGATTCTCATTTTTAAAAAAAATCAATTTTTTAAAATGTATTTCTATTTTTTATTTTTTATTTTTTTTTATCAATCCAACAAAACAATACACAGCAATACCATAACAATTCAATGCAGTTCCAAAACCAAACCTGACCCAGCAACACTCAGAACTGCAATAAACAGAGCAATTGAAAGGAGACACAAACACGACACAGAACAAACCAAAAGTAGTGAAACAAAAATGAATATTATCAACAACAGTATCAATATTAGTTATAATTTCAGCATAGCAGTGATTAAAAATCCCTCATTGACATTATCATTGGACATTTATTAAAAAAAAAGAACAATAGTGTCACAGTGGCTTACACTTGCATCGCATCTCATAAGCTTGACAACACACTGTGTCCAATGTTTTCACAAAGATAAAATATGTCGTATTTTTGGTTCGTTTAATAGTTAAAGCAAATTTACATTATTGCAATCAGTTGATAAAACCTAGTCCTTTACAATTATAAAAGCTTTTTTTTTTTTAAATCTACTACTCTGATAGCATGTCAGTAGACTGGGGTAGATCCTGCTGAAATCCTATATATTAAATGAATACAGAATCGTTTTGAATCAGAAAAATATCGTTTTTGAATCGAGAATCGCGTTGAATCGAAAAAAATCAATATATAATCAAATCGTGACCCCAAGAATTGATATTGAATCGAATCGTGGGACACCCAAAGATTCGCAGCCCTTATTTATGTATATATATATATATATATGTTATTGATATTATTATTATTATTATTTTTTTTTTACAAATGTATTTAAAAAAATAACAATTAAGAAATCACATGTACATAAGTATTCACAGCCTTGGACATTATTTGCAAAGGCGTGCAACTGTCTATATGTAAGGTCCCACACTTGACAGTGGATGGGAGAGCACAAACCAAGCATAAAGTCGAAGGAATTGTCTGGCGACCTCTGAGACGGGATTGTCTCGAGGCACGAATCTGGAGAAAGGTACAGAAAAATATCTGCTGCCTTGAAGGTCCCAATGAGGGCAGTGACCTCATCCGTAAATGGAAGAAGTTTCGAACCACCAGGACTCCTCTTAGAGATGGCCGCCGTCGAACCTGAGTGTTTGGGGGAGAAGAACCCGATGGTCACTCTGTCAGAGCTACAGTATTATTCTGTGGAAAGAGAAGAACCTTCCAGAAGGACAACATCCCTGCAGCAATCCACCAATCAGGTCTGTATGGTATAGTCGCCAGACGGACGCCATTCCTTCTTAAAAGCTTGCCAAAATACAGCTGAATTACTCTTAGACCAGGAGAAACAAAATGTTCAGGTCTGATGCGAAAAATATTGAACTCTTTGCTGTCAATGCCAGGCGTCATGTTTGGAGGAAACCAGGCACCGCTCATCACCAGGCCAATACTATCCCTACAGTGTAACATGGTGTCGGCAGCATCATGCTGTGGGGAACAGGGAGACCTGTCAGGATAGAGGGAAAGATGAATACAGCAATGTACTGAGACATTCTGGATGAAAACCTGCTCCAGAGCGCTCTTGAACTCAGACTGGGGTGACAGTTTATCTTTCAGGATGATAACAACCCTCACACACACAGCCAAGGTATCAAAGGAATGACTTCAGGACAGCTCTGTAAATGTCCTTAAGTGGCCAAGCCTGGAGAGATCTGAAAATGACTGCACACTGACATGTCCCATCCAACCTGATGGAACTTGAGAGGCGCTGCAAAGAAGAATAAGCGAAACTGCCCAAAAATAGGTGTGCCAAGCTTCTGGCATCATATTCAAAAAGACCTGAGGCTGTAATTTCTGCCAAAAGTGCATCAAAAAAGTATTGAGCAAAGGCTCTGAATAATTAAGTACATGTGATTTCTTTTTGTTTTTTGTTTTAATACATTTCAAAAGCTCAAACAATGTTTTACCCTGTCATTATGGGGTATTGTGTGTGTAGAATTCTCAGGTGAAAAAATGAATTAATTCCATTTTGGAATAAGGCTGGAACATAAAATGTGGGACATAGTGATGCTCTTTGAATACTTTCCAAATACACTGTCTGCAAGCCCGTTTTTGAACCAATGGATTTGAGAAAATCAAAAGTAAATTAATGTGGGGGAAAAACATAAGAAACTCAACAACAGACAATTAACAGTATTTTGTCTGTTGGACGTGGGTCTCTATGGTCTCGTTCTGTTGCATTCCTGCAACACAGGGGACACGAGAGATCTTCATATATTTTCTAGAATATTAATTACGATTATAGCTCATCCGGTTCTTTGCGTCGGCTTGTATTTTGCATCTCACAACATGTAAGAATGATTTTTTGTTAAGTGAGTGTTCCCCTCTGTTCCAACCTGACACAATGTTCATTATCCATTCGGATTGAGAATATAAAGTGATACATTGGTGATGTTCATAGCAAACTTTCGTCTTGTAATTCACCCTGTCTTTATCCTGTTAATGACAGAGATTCTTACAGTACAGTTGCTGCCACCCATGTCGTTATTTTTTTAGAATATTTTCTTTATTAATATTGGACTGTTAAAAATCACCCCAGTGATGCGTCATACAGTAGCTTTTGTGTCTATTCTGGTGCCCTTACCTCTTCGTTTGGTTGTTATTGCTTTAAAAAATGGCAAACTATTAAAACCTTTTAAGCTCTGTCTATGCATTAGCTATAGAATTGTGTTAGTTCATAAAACAAGCTTTTCATGTTCATCAACATGTATTTTTATACTCTACTGGTGTTAGTGTACAGTTCAACGCAACTTCTAATCAAAAGTAAAATAATGTTAGTCAAGTAGTGGTCTGCTTTGTGTCAGTGGACAGCATTTGGCCAATTTGCCCTAAAATAACTTCAAAGAGATCAAGGTAATTTTTTTTGTTCTTTCTCCCTAGACTGCCTTTTCAAACTGTGTCCCATGAACAGATACTCTGCACAAAAACAGTTCTGGAAAGCGGCAAAACCTGGAGGCAATAGCACTACTGACACTGTCCTCCTCAACAAACTCCATGTAAGGTCTTCATCACCATGCAGCCGCCACAAGGACAATACTTGTTTGGGTAGTTAGTAGCATCCAGTTTTTGTGGTGATATGTGATATGTAAAAACACACTATAGATTAGATAAAAGGCACAATCAAATGAGATCCAATACAAGAGATGGGTTATGTCTAAAACTGTAGTTTTTAAACAATATATTTTTTAACCGACTTGCTTTCCTTTTTTGAATAGCACAACTTTAGTTGACCATAGTGACGTATAGAATCAACTAGTTACGGTTAGAGCATAATTAACCAAAAGATAATAGTTGACATACTTGCCAATCCTCCCGGATTTTCCGGGAGACTCCCGAAATTCAGCGCCTCTCCCGAAAACCTCCCGGGAAAAATTTTCTCCCGAAAATCTCCCGAAATTCAGACGGAGCTGGAGGCCACGCCCACTCCAGCTCCATGAGAACCTGACTCAATGTTGTGACCCTCTTAAACAGGACAATACTTCCATCTACTGTGCATAGAATAGAATGTCTGTTCTGAAGTCCACAGTAAAGAGACGTAACTTCATCACGTCGCCTGGTTATTGACTCCAACCCAATATATTACACCGTCGAGCAAAATGAAGAAATACGCTTGCAAGTTCCAGAACGATTGGAAACAAGAATTTCAGTTTATCCAGGAGAGTTTGAAGCGTAAGGGGTATGTTGCCTGTAAATTTTGTAGAACAGACTTCTCCATTGAACACGGTGAACGGATATACTCAGCCATGAACGGTCAGTTAGCAAAGCACATAGCGTCCGCAGGACAGCATCATTCAGAACCCAGTATTATGGCCCACCTCGCAAAATGGAGACCCGATGGTGTATCCTATGCTGAGACAAAGATGGCTATACTGATAGCTGGAAGCAACATCCCGTTCTTATTTGCTGATGTCTACAACAAATCCGTGAAGGATATGTTCCCAGATTCGGAGATCGCTCGCCAATACGCAAATGGCAGAACAAAGGTTACTCAAATAGTGAAAGGTACGTGTTGTTGTTTTTTTTTTTACTAACCAGCAAGCACAGTACAGTTAGTAGAACAACTGTGTTTTTATTACTGTGTATTTGATAGGTGCCGTCTGAAATTCAACGATTTATTTTATTTATATATATAATAAAATAAATATATATAGCTAGAATTCACTTAAAGTCAAATATTTCATATATATATATATATATATATATATATATATATATATATATATATATATATATATATATATATATATACAGTATATATATATATATTTATATATATATATATATATATATATATATATATATATATATATATATATATATATATATATATATGAAATACTCGAGTTGGTGAATTATGCGCCACCCCTCTTAACCACGCCCCCCACCTCCCGAAATCGGAGGTCTCAAGGTTGGCAAGTATGATGGTTGATGAATACAAAAAATAGGAAATAAAGTTAGCTTTACAGTAAAATAATGAAGATAATTAACATAACCTTGTAGGTTGGCTTCCCAATGGAATGTACTCCCACATTATGTAATAATTTAGCAATTCAATAATTATATCCAATCGACATCCGTTGCAGCCAATCACCCTGAATGGTGGGCCCTTACATCTGCGGTCCCTTTTCAAGGTTTATTCTTTTTCCCCAGCCGGGCTGTTATGAGTTTTTTCTTGCCCGGATGTGGGTTTAGATCAGGGGAGTTGGTGTGAGTTGGTGAAGCCCTTTTAGACATTTGTCTTTAAGGGCTATATGCATAAATGTTTGATTGATTGATAGCAGTATCCAATATGTACTTTATTGCCTAATTGGAGCTAAACATTAAATAAAACATAATATAGTAATTTTTTGCAGAAGACAAAAATAAGATTGTTGTAATTGATTGTTTGTTTAAATGTGAGGGAAAATTTGCTCGGTAAACTTCTGATAAATAATTATATGAAATATTCTGCTCGCTGAATGTAGAATTTAAGAACAGCATATGAAATACTATTTAAAAAAAACAACAAAAAAAAAACAACAAATGGAGCTGTGTGGCACACCACAACTTATAATTGATGGGTTTGTAAACAACAACATTTTAAGAATACATTGCAGTATGTAAATCGCTGTGTTTAGTGTATTTATGTATGTATATCTCGAACAGTAAGTCTTCTAGTCCAGTGGTTCTCAACCTTTTTTCAGTTATGTACCCTCTGTGAAAAATGTTTTAATTCAAGTACCCCCTAATCAGAGCAATGCATTTTTGGTTGAAAAAAAGAGATAAAGAAGTATAATACTGCAGTATGTCATCAGTTTCTGATTTATTAAATTGCATAAGAGTGCAAAATATTGCTCATTTGTAGTGGTCTTTCTTGAACTTTTTGGAAAAAAAGATATAAAAATAACTAAATACTTGTTGAAAAATAAACAAGTGATTCAATTATAAATAAAGATTTCTACACATAAAAGTAATCATCAACTTAAATAGCCCTCTTTGGGGATTGTAATAGAGATCCATCTGGATTCATCAACTTAATTCTAAACATTTCTTCACAAAAAATAAATCTTAAACATCAATATTTATGGACCATGTCCACAAAAAATCTAGCTGTCAACACTGAATATTGCATTGTTGCATTTCTTTTCAGTTTATGAACTTAAATTCATATTTTGTTGAAGTATTATTCAATAAATATATTTATAAAGGATTTTTGAATTGTTGCTATTTTTATACTCTTTTTTTAAATCTCACGTACCCTTTGGCATACCTTCAAGTACACCCAGGGGTACGCGTACCCCCATTTGAGAACCACTGTTCTAGTCCTCCCTCTATGGATGATTGCAATAATGTAATCTTTATGGTTTTGTAGATTCTGCATGCATTTTGAGATTCATACATTAGTAGTAATCACTAATAGAGGCATCATTTTGTTGGCTCTCCTGACCAAAGAAGAATTTCCAGGAGCGCCTTCCTAATTCTTGCCTTTTGTTGCAGCATGCTGCTGACTTGGAGAAGAAGCAGAACGAGTCTGAGAACCGCAAGTTGCTCGGCTCAGTCATCCAATATGGCAACGTCATTCAGGTGTGTCCAACAACCTGCATGATAAGGTCCAACAGTACTGAGCATGGTCAAACGCTGTACTGCTAATGATATGGACTTCAACCCTCTTGCAGAAGTATTAATTTTGTAATGCTAAAAGTGTTGTTGTTTTGGGAGAAATTAAATCACACAATATAGTCTGATGATGCAATAACTTGTAAAATGTGTGTTATTGCTGGCTTATTGTAAAAACATAATTACAAGAAAATGTATTCTGTAGCAGAGGTCTTGGGAAGCATCTTCTAATAAAAGAAACTTGCTCATTAAGAGCATAAATAGACACTATGTTCAATACTTACGAGGATGCTTACTTTTTATGAAGTACTTCCTTGGGTCTTAATGCACCAGTCCAGTCTAGCACACATTTCCTTTTATGGCCCAACCAGTCTTCATGTTTTCAGTGGCTACTTTGTGCCATTTTTGGTAACTAGTTGACATGTACCGATGTATGTTTTTTTTTCCCCCCAAAAGTTGCTGCATTTGAAAAGCAATAAGTACCTAACGGTGAACAAGCGTCTACCTGCACTGCTGGAGAAGAATGCCATGAGGGTGACTCTGGACTCGGCAGGAAATGAGGGATCCTGGTTCTACATCCAGCCTTTCTACAAATTGCGATCACTGGGAGACAGTGTGGGTAGAGTGCGGTGTGGGACTCATTTCCAGTTAGAGTAATAGGACCAACCATTTATACTGAGAGGAGCCAGATGAGGTGGTTCGGGCATCTGGTCAGGATGCCACCCGAACGCCTCCCTAGGGAGGTGTTTAGGGCACGTCCAACCGGTAGGAGGCCACGGGGAAGACCCAGGACACGTTGGGAAGACTTTGTCTCCCGGCTGGCCAGGGAACGCCTCGGGATCCCCCGGGAAGAGCTGGACGAAGTGGCTGGGGAAAGGGAAGTCTGGGTTTCCCTGCTTAGGCTGTTGCCCCCGCGACCCGACCTCGGATAAGCGGAAGAAGATGGATGGATGGATGGATGGATTTATACTGCAGTTTGCACTTTATATTTTATACAAAAGATGCTTGATTTTCAAATAACAGAGGGAAGCTGACAGAAATAATTATGTATCTGTTTGCAAATTGCTCATCTGCGATGTATACTGCATTTTTAGCATGGATAGTATGGTAATATGGATATTTAATTCATAACACAAAACTTCCATGTGACTTAAACTCTTGACCCATGTTAACATTGGCAATATGGCACTTTTAGCACCATTGTGAAACATCATACAAGAGTTATGATGTACATGTTTTGTGGATAAACACAGGGCCACCCCAGGCTAAATAAGGACCTTGAGCAGAAATCTATATTTGGAGGCCGTCTAATACAAACATTTTTCCAAATTTCTTTTTATTTATGTAAAACACTTTTTTACACAAAGGACAAAAAGGAAGAAGAACAAAAAGTAATGCTGTTCTGAGGTGAATCAAGTATCTCAAGAATTAAGAAATAACTACAGTATTTATGCCGAAATGTGAAGTAAATGCTGCAAGAGTAAAAAATATACAAAAAAACAAGTCAGTGCCAATCTTTTTCAACTGCCTCAAATGACATTGTGAGATCCAATCTTAATTTCCTCTAAAATAAAACTGGCAGCATATTTAAATGCTTTTTGAATCTATTAGTACAATATTCTCCTTTGTCCCACACGCCATTAGATTGTACAACTCCTCTCTGGGGCGGGGGGTACTAGGAAGACAGGGGATGCAAAACCATAACGTTTTCATAACATGGTCACTACTGCCTACTTTCTCTTGTTATACTCTTATTTTACTGTTATATTTTTATTCCCATTGTTGCTTTTGATTTTTTATTCTTATTGTAATATTTCTCTATTTAGTTTCCATTTAAACCCCCATGATTTACTTTTTACTTTTTTAAATAGATCTCAACTTTGTACACTGCTGCTGGAATTTTAATTTTCCTGAAGGAACTCTCCTGAAGGAATCAATAAAGTACTATCTATCTATCTAGCTATCTATCTATCTATATAGGCATTGGGAACAAATAATGATTAACATGATTCAAAATCACACGGGGTGCTGATTTTTCTACTGCTACAAAAGCACACTAAGTGGTGTAATTTTTTTTATCATATGCTGTATACCTCTTTTCACAAATGCTTTAGCATACATACACTAGTGAGTCACCTTGGTTTCTGCAATGTTCCCGCAGGTGGTGATTGGAGATAAAGTTGTCCTTAACCCCGTAAATGCAGGGCAGCCTTTGCATGCCAGTAGTCACCAGCTGGTTGACAACCCAGGATGCAATGAGGTACTATTGCACAACTTTTTACAGTATTTACAGTATCTATTAGATTGTGAAATCCATACATATACACTATGTCACAGGTATCAAGTTCAATCTGGCCTGTGATGTCATTTTAAGCCTGGAAATATTTGTAAATAAAGTAAAAAAAAAAACGTGCACTGGATGCAATTGCATATCGTTTAAACTTGAATATGATCTAATAATAAAATAACCCCCTCAATGCCCCTCAATGCCCCTCAATTCCCCCCAAAAATGGATCAACTCGCTGGAATATAAAGACAATATAACATACATCTATAAACGTGGATGCATATGCAAAAGTGCAATATATTTATCTGTAAAGTAATTTATTTATTAATATCTGCACATTTTTGCTCTTTTATCCTGAACTACCATGAGCTAATGCAGGGGTCACCAACCTTTTTGAAACCAATAGCTACTTCTTGGGTACTGATTAAGGCAAAGGGTTACCAGTGTGATACACTCTTAAATAAATTGCCAGAAATACCCAATTTGCTCAATTTACCTTTAATAAATATATATATATATATATATATATATATATATAAAAGGGTATTTCTGTCTGTCATTCGTCGTACATTTTTTTTCCTTCTACCGAAGGTTTTTTGTAGGGAATAAATGATGAAAAAAAACACTATTGAACGGTTTAAAAGAGGAGAAAACAGGGAAAAAAAAAATTAAATTTTGAAGCATAGTTTATCTTCAATTTCGACTCTTTAAAAGTAATTTTTCCTGATTAAGATTAATTTTAAATTTTTGATGACATGTCTTAAATAGGTTAAAATCCAATTTGCACTTTGTTAGAATATATAACAAATTGGACTAAGCTATATTTCTAACAAAGACAAATCATTATTTCTTCTAGATTTTCCAGAACAAAAATGTTAAAAGAAATTCAAAAGACTTTGAAATAAGATTTAAATTTGATTCTAAAGATATTCTAGATTTGCCAGAATAATTTTTTTGAATTTTAATCATAATAAGTTTGAAGAAATATTTCACAAATATTCTTCGTCGAAAAACAGAAGCTAAAAATGAAGAATTAAATTAAAATGTATTTATTATTCTTTACAATAAAATAAAAAAGAATAATTGAACATTGATTTAAATTGTCAGGAAAGAAGAGGAAGGAGTTTAAAAGGTAAAAAGGTATATGTGTTTAAAAATCCTAAAATCATCTTTAAGGTTGTATATTTTTCTCTAAAATTGTCTTTCTGAAAGTTATAAGAAGCAAAGTAAAAAAAATAAATGAATGTATTTAAACAAGTGAAGACCAAGTCTTTAAAATATTTTCTTGGATTTTCAAAGTCTATTTGAGTTTTGTCCCTCTTTAGAATTAAAAATGTCGAGCTAAGCAAGACCAGCTTGCTAGTAAAGAAATACAATTTTAAAAATAGAGGCAGCTCACTGGTAAGTGCTGCTATTTGAGCTATTTTTAGAACAGGCCAGCGGGCTACTCATCTGGTCCTTACGGGCTACCTGGTGCCCGCGGGCACTGCGTTGGTGACCCCTGAGCTAATGCAAGGAAATTTCGTTTTTATCTGTAATGTAAATTTCAAATTTGAATGACAATAAAAGGAAGTCTAATTTTAGTGCAACTCATATTTTATTATCATATATTCCATTTTTCTTTTATTAAACAAATATATTTTAAAATATTTGCTTAACTTCTAATTTCAAAGCAAGTTATCCATCAAAGTGTACACCGTAAATACGACAATAGTTTTTCAGTAAAATTGTGGCGACCAAGCTCCCTGAGTTTTTTACCATAACATTTAAGGTTTTCTTTTATAGCTTAGTACTGTAAATGGAAAAACAGTACCACGCAGGTGCCTTTTTTCCACTATAAAAAACGGTTACCATTTTTCCATTTACAATAGTAGACCGTAGAAAAAAAACTTAAATTTACAGTACCGTAATATGCTGTAAAAACACGTTACATTTTATCTACATACACCATTTACGGAAAAAGTATATACAATAATTAAATGCATCATATACAAATATCATGAGGTGAATCATAACTGCAATACAGTACATCCCTCAATGAAAACCAGTTTGACCATCTGCTTAATGTGAAAAGTTTCAATATAATCCAAAAACAGCAGCTAATTACAGCCTCCAAAATGACCAATAAGTATGTGTAATTCTACAATATCATACATTTGTATAATGCATTTTACATCTTCAACTTAGGTAAATTCTGTGAATTGCAACACAAGTTGGAAAGTTGTGCTGTTCATGAAATGGAGCGACAACAAGGAAACCATCCTCAAAGGGGTCTGTATATTCCTATTACTTTATGAGACTTATGTTACAGCACCCTTCTTCTAAAACATCCTTGGATCTTTTCACTGTGTGTGTTTGTTGTGTGTACGCTTTTGTGTGTGTGTGCGTGTGTTTGCAATGGCAGGGAGATGTTGTCCGGTTGTTTCATGCCGAGCAGGAGAAGTTTCTCACTTGTGACGACCACAGGAAGAAGCAATATGTGTTCCTCAGAACAACAGGGCGCCAGTCCGCCACGTCTGCCACCAGCAGCAAGGCACTCTGGGAAGTGGAGGTTAGTGTGGTACTATACATACTGTCAAACATGTTGATTGAACGGCAATAAGCTCATCAATTTGCTTTTGCCCCTCGCTAGGTGGTCCACCATGACCCGTGTCGGGGAGGTGCAGGTTACTGGAACAGCCTGTTCAGGTTTAAACATTTGGCAACTGGTTGCTACTTGGCTGCAGAGGTGGGTGAGGTGTGTGTTTTTGTATATTATACTATATTTGTTTTAGTATTTTATAGCGATGTAATAGTATTGCGGTTTCAAAATACTCAAAATATTGCCATGATGTGTGACTCTGTCAACAAAAACTTAGTGAGTGTTTTTTTTTTTTCTTCTGGCGCTTTTGCATTGCAAGGTTGAAATTAAACTACATCTTCCATAAGGTGGGTACGTGAAACGCCGAAAATGGAAGGAAAGAAGAAAACATGCTGGGGTAGTGTGTTCATAGTTGAAAAGAGGAATTGTGTTTTTTATGGACATTTCATCAAAATCCATTCACAGCAGACAAACAAACCCTGGTAAAACATAACTTATTTGGCAGAGGTGATAAAGTCTGCGTACTAAAGCCCTACCTTCGTCTCGAGTGTTTTCAAGGCGGCACACGGCTGCGGAGGGAAAGTGTCCAGTGGGAGCGGGGACATTGCACACCGCGGGAAACAGAGAAACTACTTGATAGACCATCACCCGGAAAACCTATCGAACGTTAGCGAAGCTAAACATCAATTTTGAATGAATTTATATTCTATACAACCGGTATAGCTCGGTTGATAGAGTGGCCGTGCCAGCAACTCGAGGGTTGCCGGTTCGATCCCCGCTTCCGCCATCATAGTCACTGCCGTTGTATCCTTGGCCAAGACACTTTACCCACCTGCTCCCAGTGTCACCAACACTGGTTTAAATGTAAAATTTAGATATTGGGTTTCACTATGTAAAGCGCTTTGAGTCACTAGAGAAAAAGCACTATATAAATATAATTCACTTCACATTATTAACATTTTAATTGTTTAACTTTTAAGAGAAACAGCATTTTCCAAACTTGTATAAAAAAAAATTGACTACAGAGAACACTGCTTCTCATTAAGTAAAAGTTGAAAGACCCTAAACGGAACATTACTGTTTTACACTTGTTAACACAAGATGTTTACATTGCCACTTTAAATACATTCAACTGTAGGTTGTTTTTTTTTAATATTTGCTTGAAACAGTGGATTTTTCTGCACTATTCTTTCCACTTAAAAATTCAAGTTTGTACTAATAAATATGATTAGCATTTGGCCAATATGTTTGTGTTTAAGTACTGTAGGTGTTAGTCTTAAACATTTCTTCCATTTTATTTTACACACCATGGCAAGTCTTTACCAATGTTTTTTTTTGGCTATCATACCTGGCCCTAATACTCTCACAGTTTTGTACTGTGCAATTTGATATTTTTAAATCCCAAGTCCCAAGTACAGGTGCTGTTCATATCATTAGAATATCATGAAAAAGTTGATTTATTTCAGTAATTATATTCAGAACGTGAAACTTACCTTTTATATCAATTCATTACACACATAGTGATATATTTGAAATGTTTATTTCTTTAAATTTTGATGATTAGTACTGACAATTACTGAAAATCTCAAGTTTAGTATCTCCAAAAATTAGAATATTAGTTACGACTAGTACCAAAAAATATTTTTTAGAAACATGGGCCAACTAAAAAGTATGAACATGGAAAGTTTCAGCATGTACGGCAATCAATACTTAGTTGCAGCTCCTTTTGCCTGAATTGCTGCAGCAATACGGTGTGTCATGGAGTCCACCAGTCTGTTGCACTCCTCAGGTGTTATGAGAGCCCAAGTTGCTTTAATAGTGGCCTTCAGCTCTTCGGCATTGTTGGGTCTGGCATCTGGCATCTTCCGCTTCACAATACCCCATAGCTTTTCTATGGGGTTAAGGTCAGGTGAGTTTGCAGGCCAAACAAGAACAGGGATACCATGGTCCTTAAACCAGGTACTGGTAGATTTGGCGCTGTGTGCAGGTGCCAAGTCATGTTGGAAAATGAAATCTTCACCTCCATAAAATTGGTCCGCGGCAGGCAGCATAAAGTGTTCTAAAACTTCCTGGTAGACTGCTGCATTGACCCTAGACCTCAGGAAACACAGTGGACCAACACCAGCAGATGACATGGCACCCCAGACCATTACCGATTGTGGAAATTTGACACTGGACCTCAGGCAACGTGGATTCTGTGCCTCTCCTGTCTTCCTCCAGACTCTGGTACCTTGATTTCCAAAGGAGATACAACATTGACTTTCATCTGAAAACATAACTTTGGATCACTCAGCAGCAGTCCAGTCCTTTTAGTCTTGAGCCAAGGCGAGACGCTTTTGACGTTGTCTCTTATTCAAGAGTGGCTTTACACAAGGAATGCGACAGCTGAAGCTCATATCTTGCATACGTTGGTGCGTGGTGGTTCTTGAAGCACTGACTCCAGCTGCAGTCCACTCTTTGTGGATCTCCCCCACATTTTTGAATCGGTTTTGTTTGACAATCCTCTCCAGGGCGCGGTTATCCCTCTTGTACACTTTTTTTCTACCACATCTTTGTCTTCCCTTCGCCTCTCTATTAATGTGGTTGGACACAGAGCTCTGGGAACATCCAACCTCTTTGGCAATGACCTTTTGTGTCTTGTCCTCCTTCTTTAAAGTATCAATGGTCATCTTTTGGACAGTTGTCAAGTCAGCAGTCTTCCCCATGATTATGTGTCATACAGAATCAAAACGAGAGACCATTTAAAGGCTTTTCCAGGTGTTTTGAGTTAGTTAGCTAATTAGAGTGTGGCACCAGGTGTCTTCAATATCTAACCTTTTCACCGTATTCTAATTTTCTGAGATGTTGAATTTAGGGTTTTCATTGGTTGTCAGCTATAATCATCTCTTTTTTTGGCAAAAAACACTTGAAATGTATCAGTCTGTTTGGAATAAATGTATACATTCTACAAGTTTGACTTTCTAAATGGAATTAATGAAATAAATCAACTTTTTCATGATATTCTAATAATATGACCAGCACCTGTATATTGCATTTATTTGGATAAAATGTTATCATCAAACTGACATATTAATGGGAATAAATCCCTTGCTCATAGATGTCTTATGTTGTGTCATGTGTTGAAAAGGTCAATCCCGACTTTGAAGAGGAGAGTGTTGAGCAGCGGTCTGCAGTAAGTCAGCCTGATCATTGACTGCTAAGCGACATCATGCTGGTTGGCTTTCCACTTTTCATTCTAAATGATGTGGTTAATCTTTGCTTTCTCTTCTAGGTGGTGGACTTTACACCCTTTAATTTCCAGGTACTACATAAGGGAATTTTTACTTGGATTTGCATGACGGCTCATTAAATATGTGTGGTAGTCATGCGAGCGTCTGTTCTCAATGTGTGCCAGGCACCATTTAGCCTTACTTGAAGACAAATGCCTAATTTTTGCGTTGTTTAAGACCCCGTTGACACTAAGCCGGATAAGTTTATCCAGGGTAAATCACACCTAACTTTATCCGTGTCCACACACAATGCCCCGCGATTTGGTACGCATGTGCAGAAAAGGCGCACGTCATAGTCACCTCCAATGTTGCTTTCTGTGCAAGTTCTTGAATGTAACTTATCTGAACAATATCCAATGTTGTGGTATTTCAATTAACTGGAATCCAGTGTGATGTGGGGCCCTATTGTAGTGAATCACACCTGAGCCATCATAAATTCATCAAATCTTTATTAGACACGTAAACAATGTGATAAACAACATTTAACATTAATCGATCTCAGGATCTAAATATCTGGTCAGGACACTCCTTACTCTTTTGCCTTCACTTTCATTGTCCAGTCCTTTTTGGTGACTTTATATACTGTGGACCTAGATGTCGAGTCTGCGACATATATGGCGGACAACAACTGATACAGTCTGCTTTGCCTGTCCAAATGCATTCAATGTTTTTCTTGTCGGCCAGGTAATACAAAGCACACGCTACCTTTTTTTATCACATCCACGGGAGCTCGCATTCTCGTTGTCTCTCCCTCGACAAATGGACAAAGTTTTTCGCTAAGAAGAATCACAGTTGAAAGTTCTCTTGCCGCTTGAGAAATGTTGTATCCCAAATAGCTGCAGTCGCTTTCTCTTAAGGCAGTGGTCCCCAACCACCGGTCGGTGGCCCGATTGGTACCGGGCCGCAGAATAATTTTTTGTTCATTTTTATTTAAAAAAATAAAAAAAATGTTTTTATTTTTTGTTATTAAATCAACATAAAAAACACAATATACACTTACAATTAGTGCACCAACCACAAAAACCTCCCTTTTTCATGACAAAAACGTCCCTTTTTCATGACAAAGAAAAAAAATAAATAATAAAAAATGATTTTTTAAATATTTTTTAATTTTTTATCAAATCAACATAAAAAACACAATATACACTTACAATTAGTGCACCAACCACAAAAAACTCCCTTTTTCATGACAAAGAAAAAAAATAAATAAGAAAAAATGATTTTTTAAAATATTTTTTTATTTTTTATTAAATCAACATAAAAAACACAATATACACTTACAATTAGTGCACCAACCACAAAAACCTCCCTTTTTCATGACGAAGAAAAAAAAAATAATGATAAAAAATGATTTTTTAGATGTTTTTATTTTTTATTAAATCAACGTTAAACAACACAATATACACTTACAATTAGTGCACCAACCACAAAAACCTCCCTTTTTCATGACAAAAACGTCCCTTTTTCATGACAAAGAAAAAAAAAATAATAAAAAATGATTTTTTAAAATATTTTTTTATTTTTTATTAAATCAACATAAAAAACACAATATACACTTACAATTAGTGCACCAACCACAAAAACCTCCCTTTTTCATGACAAAGAAAAAAATAATAATAAAAAATGATTTTTTAAATATTTTTTTATTTTTTTATTAAATCAACATAAAAAACACAATATACACTTACAATTAGTGCACCAACCACAAAAACCTCCCTTTTTCATGACGAAGAAAAAAAAAATAATGATAAAAAATGATTTTTTAGATGTTTTTATTTTTTATTAAATCAACATTAAACAACACAATATACACTTACAATTAGTGCACCAACCACAAAAACCTCCCTTTTTCATGACAAAAACGTCCCTTTTTCATGACAAAGAAAAAAAATAAATAATAAAAAATGATTTTTTAAATATTTTTTTATTTTTTATCAAATCAACATAAAAAACACAATATACACTTACAATTAGTGCACCAACCACAAAAACCTCCCTTTTTCATGACAAAAACGTCCCTTTTTCATGACAAAGAAAAAAAATAAATAATAAAAAATGATTTTTTAAATATTTTTTTATTTTTTATCAAATCAACATAAAAAACACAATATACACTTACAATTAGTGCACCAACCACAAAAAACTCCCTTTTTCATGACAAAGAAAAAAAATAAATAAGAAAAAATGATTTTTTAAAATATTTTTTTATTTTTTATTAAATCAACATAAAAAACACAATATACACTTACAATTAGTGCACCAACCACAAAAACCTCCCTTTTTCATGACGAAGAAAAAAAAATAATGATAAAAAATGATTTTTTAGATGTTTTTATTTTTTATTAAATCAACGTTAAACAACACAATATACACTTACAATTAGTGCACCAACCACAAAAACCTCCCTTTTTCATGACAAAAACGTCCCTTTTTCATGACAAAGAAAAAAAAAATAATAAAAAATGATTTTTTAAAATATTTTTTTATTTTTTATTAAATCAACATAAAAAACACAATATACACTTACAATTAGTGCACCAACCACAAAAACCTCCCTTTTTCATGACAAAGAAAAAAATAATAATAAAAAATGATTTTTTAAATATTTTTTTATTTTTTTATTAAATCAACATAAAAAACACAATATACACTTACAATTAGTGCACCAACCACAAAAACCTCCCTTTTTCATGACGAAGAAAAAAAAAATAATGATAAAAAATGATTTTTTAGATGTTTTTATTTTTTATTAAATCAACATTAAACAACACAATATACACTTACAATTAGTGCACCAACCACAAAAACCTCCCTTTTTCATGACAAAAACGTCCCTTTTTCATGACAAAGAAAAAAAATAAATAATAAAAAATGATTTTTTAAATATTTTTTTATTTTTTTATTAAATCAACATAAAAAACACAATATACACTTACAATTAGTGCACCAACCACAAAAACCTCCCTTTTTCATGACAAAAACGTCCCTTTTTCATGACAAAGAAAAAAAAAAAAAAAAAAAATGATTTTTTAAATATTTTTTTTATTTTTTTTATTAAATCAACATAAAAAACACAATATACACTTACAATTAGTGCACCAACCACAAAAACCTCCCTTTTTCATGACGAAGAAAAAAAAAATAATGATAAAAAATGATTTTTTTGATGTGTTTTTATTTTTTATTAAATCAACATTAAACAACACAATATTCACTTACAATTAGTGCACCAACCACAAAAACGTCCGTTTTTCATGACAAAGAAAAAAAAAAAAAAGCGTTGGCCGGTCCGCGGATACAAAAAGGTTGGGGACCACTGTCTTAAGGTATTCATGTGTGATTTCCACAAGTGTCTGTACATCTAGAAGAAGGAGAAACACGGGTATGTCTGGATGACTCGCCAGTGGTTAGCTGTGAGCTTTATTATGAAGCTGGCTGTTGGGTGTTCTTTCTGACGTCACTTCCTGTGTGGGGCTGGTTCTTTATGGCGTCACTTCCTCCCGGAACTCACTCTGTAAACGATCAACGAGTCCATACAAAGCTAGGTGCCGGAGATTTAAGAATTACACGGCTGACTTACCCGTGTAAAAATGTGTCCGAGGAGGGGGACCTTGAACAATAGTTTAGTGTGGCTGGAACGGGGCTTAGACTAAATATTTATTCGTTTAAGGGGTCAAACGATTTAGTGTGGACACGGCCTAAAACTGTACGAAGCATTTAAATTGCAAAAAGGACAAGCGTTCCTTCAGAGTTCCTCGAGAGGTAATGAAGAAGGTTGGAAGACAGCAAGATTTAGGAAAGACAACCTAGCACGCACGTTTGTTTGATATATTTTTAATGTACTTTACTTGTTTAGTATTTCCATTATGAAGTCCATCCATCCATTTTTTACCGCTTATTCACTTTGGTTCCCATTTTGAAGTACCATCGTGATATTGTTTGTTTTTACATTTTTAATAAACCAGAAAGTCAGGGTCAATGATACTTTGTCATGAAAGGTACTTCTACGTCTCCCTCTTGTTTTTGTACACAAATGTGTCAGAGTACATATGAAAGCAGGACAAGAATATAAAATGTGGTGATGATTCAGTAATTGTAAGTTTAATAAATGGATATGCGGTCACTGGTGTCAGCTGTCGGGTGCTATATTGTCGCAGTTTTGGTTTGTGTACATGGACGCAGCCTCACAAGACACAAAATTAAATCATCAAATGCAACCTTACACGATCAAAAACCAATGCATATTTAACCGAGCGAGTCTTGATACCAATTTCCTTGACCCAGCCACACACAAATAAGTTGTAGTTTCAAAGAGCACAAAATAGTGCGATATGTCTCGGATAGTCCTTGATATGACTCGACAAATCTTTTTTTGATTACGTATAGCAGGGGTGTCAGACTCAAATACAGCGTGGGCCAAAATTTTAAACTGAACAAAGCCGCGGGCCAAGGTTGAACAAATTAACCTTTTAATAGGGACCCAAACAAGTTTTGCATTGAATATTGAACGAGCAAGGCTTGTATAACTTTATAGTGACATGCAAAATCGATTTTCAAGTATTGTAGCATCCCGAATGAGTTAGTGCTGTTGTGTTTATGTTGGGTTACAGTACGGATGTTCTCCCTAAATGTGGTCGTCATTCTTGTTTGGTGTGGGTTCACAGTGTGGCGCATATTTGTAACAGTGTTAAAGTTGTTTATACGGACACCCTCAGTTTGACGTGTATGGCGGTTGACCAAGTATACGGTGCATTCACTTGTTTGTGTGTAAAGTCCGCATATAGCATGTGACTGTGCCGACACAGTGTTTGTATGGAGAAAAAGCGGACGGGACGACAGGTTGTAGAGGACGTTGAATGCAGTGCCTTTAAGGCACGTCCCCAATGATGTTTGGGTGGAAATCGAGAGAAATTCGGGAGAGTGATTTTCGGCAAGGGCACTGAAATTCGGGAGTCACCCGGGAAAATCAGGAGGGTTGGTAAGTATGAGTATCAGCAGTGAATGCGGTGTTATAATATAATTTGATATTGCCTCAAGGGCCGAATTAAATTACACGGTGGGCCAAATTTGGCCCGCGGGCCAGAGTTTGACACCCATGACGTATAGGGATCGATTCCATTCGATAGTTCAGTTTTATGCTCGTATCTGTTTTGTACAGGAAGATCTAGGCCCCTTGCATATTTAGGTAGTTTGCTTGCTGCACGACAGCCATTTTGGGTTGGTTGACCATCGCTTTTTTGCACTTTTGTGAAGAAGACACGAGACACATGCAATTCAATGAAAGTTGGTCTATATAAAGGCCAGCATGTTGGCCACAGAGTCAGGAGTTTTATGGTTGGAATCTGAAAAAAAAAGTGTGTGGAGAAAAGCTTGACAGAGTATGTTTCAATAATTTGGTGATATGTGTGTTAAAATACCAGATTATGATGTCTCACTATCATTGGACTTTAAGTAAGAAGCAAAGATGGACAAACTTCCTTCTTCAACCACAGGGTGGCACTGTGTCCCATCAGATCTGATATTGTGGGGAAAATGAGCACATGTGGTCATTTCTATCAAGAATAACATTCTTTTACACTTTGAGTTCATGATGGTGGCAGCTGTTACTCTCACATTTTCTTCTTTCAGCTGGATGCTGACAATGAAGCTTTACGTGGGCGTCTAAGGGCCCCTCAGGAGAAAATCATGTACACCCTTGTGCCAGTCCCGGATGGCATGGACATCTCTTCTATCTTTGAACTCGACCCTACCACTTTAAGAGGCGGGGACTCCATGGTGCCCAGGTACAAAATAAAAACTTTACAAATGTCCATTTTTTTTAAAAATGTACTGCTTTACCTGCTTTAACTTTTTCACTTGCATTCACGGATTTAATATTTATAGTTTGGCGGTCTAAAGCCACGGTGTCCAGTAGTTCTTTTGAAGTTTAAGGACTACAAAGGATTCGTCCCTCAATCTATTTCTTATCATGTATGTTCTTATCTTGTACTCGTAACAGTTCCTTTTTTTAACTTTAAGATGCACTTTGGAAGTGCAAATAAAAGTATTATGAATAATGTGATCAGGTGGCTAAGGTCGAAGGTCAAATTCATATTTGTCTCGCAATTGCAATATTGGAAGGGAAAAATGTTTAGCACTGTAATACATTTTTAGTTTTTTTAACCACAGCATTTCCGATTGTAACATGAAAAACATTGTACGGACACTAATAGTTTGGGGTGCATTTGTCAGTGAACAGTGCATACTGTATTGCAGCGTTTCTCAAAGTGTGGGGCGGGCCCCACTGGTGGGGAATAGAGACATGACAGGTGGGGCGCGAGGAACGGGAGGAAATTTCACTTTATTTATATTTTTTTTTTATTATAAACTTAGATTTTTTTTTTTTTTTTACTATGCTTTCATTTTCTATACACACTGTAAATCACTTTGTGATTCTGTCTGTGAAATCTGCTATATAAATAAATGTAAATTACTTATTTTTCCTCTCGGCCTTAAATTTCTAGGTTGAAGCGAAAGTTTGACAGACATAGCAACAGTAACTAATGGGGGCGGGGCTAAGCGGAACAATCTTTTACGGGTAGCAGGCTAATGTGTGGATCACAATTACACAAAATGGATAAATTTGTGACTCGCACCTCAAAAGGTCGTCGAGCCAGAGCCAGCGCCTGCAGAGAAACAAAAAGCCAAAAGGCCAACCGAAAAGAAAATATGATGAAGGCTATTTTGCTCTTGGATTCACGGCAATGGTGGTGGGGGCAGAGGAGAGACCTCTGTGTGTTCTGTGTCTAAAACCGCTAGCAGCAGACACACATGAGACCCAACAAATTAAAGAGACACCTCGAGACCACACACCCCAATCACGTCAATAAGCCACTTGATTTCTTTCAAAGAAAACTGGAAGAGTAGTTATTTTATTTATTATTGAAATGATGCAAGTTATACCACAGCTGCACAGTCATATTATATATTATTGAACTTGATGTTATTTTATGTTATTGAGTTTGAATGTATACAACTTCAATTTTACTTGATGTTCAATAATTTTGAAAATGTTAAGCGTTGTGTTGGGGCGATGGGGGCAGGTGGGGCTTGAAAACTCCCCCTTGTCCGAAGTGGGGGCTGACAATAAAAGTTTGAGAAGTAAGTATATTCAGTAGATACAATAGTCTAAAGAGACAAAATGCTCCTTCATGTGATCGCATATTGGTAAATGTCAACTCACTAATAGTGATGGACCCCGTCATGATGGTGTAAAGCAGGGGTGTCAAACTCAAATACAGAGTGGGCCAAAATTTAAAACCGAACAAAGCCGCGGGCCGAGGTTGAACAATTTAACCTTTTAATAGGGACCCAAACAAGTTTTGCTTTGAATATTAAACAAGCAAAGCTTATATAACTTTATAGTGACATGCAAAATCGAGTTTCAAATAATAATAATAATTAAAAAATATCAATGGCATATCAAATAAAATTTAAATAAAAATTGAATGCCTCTTTTCGGCGGTGGGGTTGAAGTGGACAGGGTTTGGTGATAGTGGGGGGTGTATATTGTAGCGTCCCGGTAGAGTTAGTGCTGCAAGGCGTTCTGGGTATTTGTTCTGTTGTGTTTATGTTGTGTTACGGTGCGGATGTTCTCCCGAAATGTATCATTCTTGTTTGGTGTGGGTTCACAGTGTGGCACATATTTGTAACAGTGTTAAAGTTGTTTATACGGCCACCCTCAGTGTGACCTGTATGGCTGTTGGCCAAGTATGCCTTGCATTCACTTGTGTGTGTGTATAAGCCGCATATATTATGTGACTCGGCCGGCACGCTGTTTGTATGGAGGAAAAGCGGACGTGGAGACAGGTTGTAGAGCCCACCCCAAATATTGTTGTCCCGGATGAAATTCGGGAGGGGCACTGAACTTCGGGAGTCTCTTCGGGTTGGCAAGTAAGAGTATTAGCGGTGAATGCGGTGTTACAGCGGCGGGCCAGCTCTAATGTTAACGTGACATTGCCTCAAGGGCCAAGTGAAATTACACGGCGGGCCAAATTTGGCCCGCGGGCCAGAGTTTGACACCCATGGTGTAAAGCCTAGCTTTATGGAATCCAAACAATACCTCGTTGGAGACTTTCAGTAAATACTGTATTGGGATTGTCATATTTGCAATGTTTACACATCTAAAGTATTTGTTACATCTAAACTAGGAAAACAGTTTGTTTGTGGAGGGGGTCCGGTTCGATCCGGTGGCCATGTACTGCTCGCCTGTGTATCGGCTGGGGACATCTCTGCGCTGCTGATCCGCCTCCGCTTGGGATGGTTTCCTGCTGGCTCCGCTGTGAACGGGACTCTCGCTGCTGTGTTGGATCTGCTTTGGACTGGACTCTCGCAACTGTGTTGGATCCATTATGGATTGAACTTTCACAGTATCATGTTAGACCCGCTCGACATCCATTGCTTTCCTCCTCTCCAAGGTTCTCATAGTCATCATTGTCACCGACGTCCCACTGGGTGTGAGTTTTCCTTGCCCTTATGTGGGCCTACCGAGGATGTCGTAGTGGTTTGTGCAGCCCTTTGAGACACTAGTGATTTAGGGTTATATAAGTAAACATTGATTGATTGATTGATTGTCATTACAATGCTGTTCCCCTGTCAACATTACTTATTTTCTCTTGATTTATTGAGAAGAAAGTCCCTTGTTAATCTTCATACAGGAATTACAGGAAGAACACTTACAACTCATAATGACGACATGTTAATCACGTAAACATTGCAGTTTTTGACATTCTCATGCAAATTATGTATCTCTTATTAGGACACTTGAAAAAGCTACTATTAATCTGAATTTTTACACATTAACATCAGTTATTAAAAAAAAGGTGCTATTGTGTCTGTCATCAAGTGCGTGCCTGCTGGTTGCACAGCCAACAGTCGATAATACTTCACATACTTTAAATAACCTGGCTCCTCGTACTTGAATTAATGCCAGGGACAAGGGGTATACACCAAGGTTAGCTTGCTGGCTACGCTGAGCACTTATGTAATGCCTTGCACGTCACGGTGCACGTGCAGATAGCCAACAAGCTGGCTCAGGTGTGACTCAGTGCCAATAGGACGATGCTGTAGGGCTCATAACTGGCTAATCAGCATTCATGCCTCGCACTTAACTTAGTCGGTCACCGTTGGCGCCGTTTCTCTGCTCCTTCAGGTTGTTATAAACTCACATCCTTGTATGTTTCTATATATACTGTATTTAGACAATTGAACCTGTTGATTTAGCTTTTTTTTGTAATGTTAGGATATCCCGTGGTGAGTTATTATTACAATGTAAATGCCATGCATTATACTATAGGCCAGTGGTTCTCAAATGGGGGTACGCGTACCCCTGGGGGTACTTGAAGGTATGCCAAGGGGTACTTGAAATTTTTCAAAAATATTCTAAAAATAGCAACAATTCAAAAATCCTTTATAAATGTATTTATTGAATAAAACTTCAACACAATATGAACAAAACTGTGAAAAAAAATGCAACAATGCAATATTCAGCTAGATTTTTTTGTGGACATGTTCCATAAATACTGATGTTGAAGATTTGTTTTTTTGTGAAGAAATGTTTAGAATTAAGTTCATGAATCTAGATGGATCTCCATTACAATCCCCAAAGAGTGGACTTTAAGTTGATGATTACTTATGTGTGTAGAAATCTTTATTTTAAATATTGATAAATCCATCCATCCATTTTCTACCGCTTATTCCCTTTCGCGGTCGTGGGGGGCGCTGGCGCCTATCTCAGCTACAATCGGGCGGAAGGCGGGGTACACCCTGGACAAGTCGCCCCCTCATCGCAGGGCCAACACAGATAGACAGACAACACTCACACTCACATTCACACACTAGGGCCAATTTAGTGTTGCCAATCAACTTATCCCCAGGTGCATGTCTTTGGAGGTGGGAGGAAGCCGGAGTACCCGGAGGGAACCCACGCATTCACGGGGAGAACATGCAAACTCCACACAGAAAGATCCTGAGCCTGGATTTGAACCCAGGACTGCAGGACCTTCGTATTGTGAGGCAGACGCACTAACCCCTCTGCCACCGTGAAGCCCCATATATATTGATAAATATTGAATAAAAATATTGAAAACTGTTAAAAAAAAATGATTGGGTTTAAATTTCAAAATGTTAAGTTATTACAATTTTAACTGAGTTGTACATAATCTTAAAGGGGAACTACACTTTTTTTTATTTTGCCTATCGTTCACAGTCTTTATGTAAGACAAGCACACGTTTTTTCTTTTTTTATGCATTCTGACTTGTAAATAAATACGAGCAAATGTCATCTTACAATCGGCGTGGCGCAGTGGAAGAGAGGCTGAGCGCAACCCGAGGGTTCCTGGTTCAATCCCCACCTAGTACCAACCTCGTCACATCCGTTGTGTCCTTGAGCAAGACACTTCACCCTTGCTCCTGATGGGTGCTGGTTAGCGCCTTGCATGGCAGCTCCCTCCATCAGTGTGTGAATGTGTGTGTGAATGGGTAAATGTGGAAGTAGTGTCAAAGCACTTTTTTAAATGTTTTTATTTTTTTTTTGTCTTGTCCAGCTTCTCAAAGCGCTTTGAGTACCTTGAAGGTAGAAAAGCGCTATACAAGTACAATCCATTTATTTATTTATTTTTATATTTTTTATATTTGAATCACTAGTTATTTTTATATCTTTTTCCCCCCAAATAGTTTAAGAAAGACCACTACAAATGAGCAATATTTTGCACAGTTATACAATTTGATAAATCAGAAACTGATGACATACACTCAAAAAAAAGAACTCATTGGATGAACTCAATTAAAATATGGGCAGGATTTCCATCCAACAAATATATGCTGCCCCAACTCAAAATTAGTACATTCTCGCGACACAATAAAAATGAGTTAGTCCAACTCATTTTTAGCAAATAAAGCCAAAATAAAATTAGTGCAATAACTAAGTGAAATTAATTTACATTTATCAGACTAATTTTTAACAAATACAGTTAAAATGAAATTTTTTTAAATTATATTTTATATAGCGCTTTTCTCAAGTGACTCAAAGCACTTTACATTGTGAAACCCAATATCTAAGTTACATTTAAACCGGTGTGGGTGGCACTGGGAGCAGGTGGGTAAAGTGTCTTGCCCAAGGACACAACCGCAGAGACTAGGATGGTGGAAGCGGGGATCGAACCTGCAACCCTCAAGTTGCTGGCACGGCCGCTCCACCAACCGAGCTATACTGCCCAAATTATTTTGGTTACTAAGCAAAATTGATTTATATGTGCCCAACTCAAAATTTATTGGAAATTAAGCAAGCTAAAAATCACCCTTGATCCCATAAAACACATCACACAAAACCTGGTTGGTATTTTTAATGTAGAATAATCCTTAATTCAACAATCTTGAATATAACACCACAGGATGTCAAAGTTACTTGAAAACACAAACCAAAATGTTGAGTTTCAGTAAAAACAAAACATCAAGAAGTACATTTTACATAAAGACCATTTTGTATTTTACTTTTTTTTTTTTTTTCAACCAAAAATGCTTTGCTCTGATTAGGGGGTACTTGAATTAAAAAAAATGTTCACAGGGGGTACATCACTGAAAAAAGGTTGAGAACCACTGCTATAGGAAGAGTGCTAAAAACATGCAATGGCAGGTTTACTTAGCATATGACAATAGACATACATAAGTACACATGATTTATGATTGATTGGTTGATACTTTTATTAGTAGACTGCACAGTACAGTACATATTCCATACAATTGACCACTAAATGGTAACACCCGAATAAGTTTTTCAACTTGTTTAAGTGAGGGTCCACGTTAATTAATTCATGGTAATGGTAAGGAATGCTGACTTATGGAACAAAAGACGATCCCAACAGAACATTTGAAATCTGTGATTTGTAGGTGGTCCTCAAGCTCAAAGGTTTTGACATTTTTTTTTAAACCGATACTAAATTTTTAATCACAACAAAAAGTCCATTGTTTTTTGTTTTTTTTTACTATTCCTATTGTGAGTGACAAAGTAGAGGAACTACCTTTTTTTGGAATTCTGCCTATCGTTTACCATCCTAATGTAAGACAGGTATTTATATGTTTTTATTTTTTTATGCATTCTAACTAATAAACAAATGCAATCAAAAGATTTCTATGGAAGTCGTTCTTTTCTGCCTATAAAGCACTCAAAAAAACAGCCAACATCTCCATCAAGGTTTGATGGATAAGTATATATGTAATATAGAACAGGCACATTTGTGTATTTAAAAAAAAAATCGAATCATGATCTGTGTTGACCCTGCGATGAGTTGGCGACTTGTCCAGGGTGTACACCGCCTTCCGCCCGATTGTAGCTGGGATAGGCTCCAGTGCCCCCCGCAACCCCAAAGGGTATAAGCGGTAGAAAATGGATGGATGGACATTCACTTTTTCATTCAACATCACTGATTATTACTCACTGCATATACTTCATGAGAGCCAACAAATATTTTAAAGCGTCACTTACTGTACAATTTCTGCTCTCACTGGGATGCCGACTATTAGGATGTTGATGTATTCCCATTTAGATGAAGAATGACTCATAATCCTCAAAGAAAAAAGGGTGTAAAACCAAGCGTGTTTTCGGGTATTTCTCGACATTTAACGGTTCTAAATTGGATGCCAAAGTTGATCAGTTTGTTGGATTATGTCCTCATCATTCTACAAACCCCATTTTCATGTGAGTGGGGAAATTGTGTTAGATTCAAATATAAACAGAATACAATGATTTGCAAATCCTTTTCAACCCATATTCAGTTAAATATGCTACAAAGATAACATATTTAATGTTCAAACTAATAAACTTTTTTTTTTCTGCAAATAATCATTAACTCTAGAATTTGATGCCAGCAACACGCGACAAAGAAGTTGGGAAAGGTGGCAATAAATACTGATAAAGTTGAGGAATGCTCATCAAACACTTATATGGAACATCCCACAGGTGTGCAGGATAATTGGGAACAGGTGGAGGCCATGATTAGGTATAAAAACACCTTCCATGAAATGCTCAGTCTTTCACAAACAAGGATGGGGCGAGGGTCACCACTTTGTAAACAAATTTTCTAACAGTTTTAGAACAAAATTTCACAACGAGCTATTGCACGGAATTTAGGGATTTTACCATCTACGGTCCGTAAAATCATCAAAAGGTTCAGAGAATTTGGAGAAATCACTGCACGTAAGCGATAATAATACGGACCTTTGATCCCTCAGGCGGTACTGCATCAAAGACCGACATCAGTGTGTAAAGGATATCACCACATGGGCTCAGGAACACTTCATAAAACCACTGTCAGTAACTACAGTTGGTTGGTACATCTGTAAGTGCAAGTTAAAACTCTGCTATGCAAAGCCAAACCCATTTATCAACAATGTCCTGAAACGCCGCCGGCTTCGCTGGGCCCGAGCTCATCTAAGATGGACTGATGCAAAGTGGAAGAGTGTTCTGTGGTCTGACGAGTCCACATTTCAAATTATATTTGGAAACAGAGTACGTGGTGTCCTCCAGAACAAAGAGGAAAATAACCATTCAGATTATTATAGGCGCAAAGTTCAAAAGCCAGCATCTGTGATGGTATGGGGGTGTATTAGTGCCCAAGGCATGGGTAACTTACACATCTGTGAAGGCACCATTAATGCTGAAAGGTCCATACAGGTTTTGGAGCAACATATGTTGTCATCCAAGCAACGTTATCATAGACGCCCCTGCTTATTTCAGCAAGACTATGCCAAGCCACGTGTTACAACAGCGTGGCTTCGTAGTAAGAGAGTACGGGTACTTTCCTGGACCGTCTGCATTCCAGACCTGTCTCCCATCCGAAAATGTGTGGCGCATTATGAACCATAAAATACGAAAGCGGAGACCCCGGACTGTTGAACGACTGAAGCTCTACATAAAACAAGAATGGGAAAGAACTCGACTTTCAAAGCTTCAACAATTAGTTTCCTCAGTTCCCAAACGTTTGAGTGTTGTTAAAAGAAAATGTGATGTAACACAGTGGTGAACATGTCCTTTCCCAACTACTTTGGCACGTGTTGCAGCCATGAAATTCTTAGTTAATTATTATTTGCAAAAAAAAAATAAAGTTTATGAGTTTGAACCTCAAATATCTTGTCTTTGTAGTGCATTCAATTGAATATGGGTTGAAAAGGATTTGTAAATCATTGCATTCCTTTTATATTTACATCTAACACAATTTCCCAACTCATATGGAAACGGGGTTTATAATATCAAGGTGAGATGCATTATTTCTGATCTAAAATAAACTTTCACAAGCTCTGAGACGAGGAAGCAGCTCACCGGCCAACGACGTCAACAAGCTGCGACAATCCTCCGCTAAAAATAGTTTGTCTGCATTAGCGCTTATAACAACAATATTACTAATACTTGATTGATACTCGGTCGGAGTTGCGTGTGAATGCCCTATGAGCGGAACTGAAATGCTTGAATGTCCAGGTTGAGTGGCGTGTGTGGATGAGAAATATGGGATTTAGAGAGGTTTGTATATTGCCCATTCATTTTCAATGGAGGAAAATTCCTGTAATTATGGGTAATCAGGAAATTTTCAAAACCGGGAAACGTGGTGGCTTCAATGTCCAGAGAAAACTGAGTGTTTGGATGTTGGAACAGTGTAAAACTGAGGAGAAATGTAGGATATGGAGTCCGTTGTAAATGTATCATTCATTGTCAATGGGGAAAAAAATTACCAGGAATTTTGGGAAAGGAAAAACATGTTTTGTGTTCGATATATTGGAAGAGTGGTCTGTGTGGATGGTTGAAAGGTTGGAATCAGATTTTAAAAATGGGAAACTGTTTGCGGATTTAGGGCATTCTAGACTATATCCATTCATTTGAATGGCTTTTTATTTATTTTTTTTATTGGGAATCTCGGGAAAAACCTCGAATTTTTGAAAATATTGATTTCAGCAAAATTGTCCTAGATGATATGGATGGGTTGGTGTTGGAATTTTTGGAATCGATTGAAAAATGTTAAGGTAGTAACTAGGGTTGTGAATCTTTGGGTGTCCCACGATTCAATTCAATATCGATTCTTGGGGTCACGATTCGATAATATATCGATTTTTTTTTTAATTCGATTTTCGATTCAAAAACGATATTTTTCCGATTCAAAACGATTCTGTATTCATTCAATACATAGGATTTCAGCAGGATCTACCCCAGTCTGCTGACATACAAGCAGAGTAATAGATTTTTTTTAAAAAAAAAGCTTTTTTAATTGTAAAGGACAATTTTTTATCAACTGATTGCAATAATGTAAATTTGTTTTAACTATTAAACAAACCAAAAATATGCCTTATTTTATCTTTGTGAAAACATTGGACACAGTGTGTTGTCAAGCTTATGAGATGCGATGCAAGTGTAAGCCACTGTGACACTATTGTTGTTTATTTTTATTTTTATAAATGTCTAATGATAATGTCACTGAGGAATTTTTAATCACTGCTATGCTGAAATTATAACTAATATTGATACTGTTGTTGATAATACTCATTTTTGTTTCATTACTTTTGGTTTGTTCTGTGTCGTGTTTGTGTCTCCTCTCAATTGCTCTGTTTATTGCCGTTCTGAGTGTTGCTGGGTCTGGTTTGGTTTTGGAATTGGATTGCATTTTTATGGTATTGCTGTGTAGTGGTTTGTTGGATTGATTAAGAAAAATAATAATGATGAAATCGATTTTTAAAAAATGAAAATCGATTCTGAATCGCACAACGTAAACGATTTGATTCATATTCGAATTAATTTTTCCCCACACCCCTAGTAGTAACATTTTGAATTAAGAATGGGTATTTCGGAATTCCTGAAATTTTGGGAAATGGTGATGTTGTTGTCCCAACTAAGAAATATGTTTTGAAAGTGGAATAGTCGATAACGGTTTAAAAATATGGTCTGAAAAAACTTTCCAGCAAGTAGTGGAAATAAATCTCTGGAAAAAAAAATTTTGAACTTGAACTTTCGAACAAGTTTGAAAAATGGACTATTATTTTTTTATTGGGAAAAATAACCCGGAAAACCAGGAAATGTGGATAATTTGGGATATTTGTTAATTTAACGATTTTCCAGTCGAGTCAAACGTTTTGATACTTGAACTGTTCCAATCCGATGAAAACTGTGGGCCGTGGCCTCTGCAAACTTTTGCAGCAGAATTATAATAAATGATTTTTTGGGGTGTAGAATCTAGAGCAAGGGTGTCAAACTCTGGCCCGCGGGCAATATTTGGCCCGCCGTGTAATTTCATTTGGCCCTTAAGGGAATATCAGATTAACATTAGAGCTGGCCCGCTGCTGTAACACCGCATTCACCACTAATACTCATACTCGTCAACACTCCCGATTTTCCCGGGAGACTCCCAAAGTTCAGTGCCCCTCCTGAATTTCTCCCGATTTCCACCCCGGACAATAATTTTGGGGGCGGGCCGTAAAAGCACTGCCTTTGGCGTTCTCTACATGTCGCCATGTCCGCTTTTCCTCCATACAAACAGCGTGCCGGCCCACTCACATAATATATGCGGCTCATACACACACACAAGTGTATGCAAGGCATACTTGGTCAACAGCCATACAGGTCACACTGAGGGTGGCCGTATAAAAAACTTTAACACTGTTACAAATATACGCCGTACTATGAACCCACAGCAAACAAGAACATTTCGGGAGAACATCCGCATTGTAACACAACATAAACACAACCGAACAAATACCCAGAAGCCCTTGCATAACTAACTTTTCCGGGATGCTACAATATACACCCCCGATACCACCAAACCCCGCCCCAACTCAAACCCGCCGCCGAAAAGAGGCATTCAATTTGTATTTTCATTTTATTTGATATGCCATTGGTATTTTTTAATTATTATTATTTAAAACTGGATTTTGCATGTCACTGTAAAGTTATATACGCCTTGCTTGGTCAATATTCAATGCTAAACTTGTTTAGGTCCCTATTAAAGGATTAATTTGTTCAACCTCGGCCCGCGGCTTCGTTCAGTTTTAAATTTTGGCCCACTCTGCATTTGAGTTTGACACCCCTGATCTAGAGCATTCACACAATTAAGGTCAGAAAATGTAAATGTGGTATTGTTGGCACTTTTTTAAAAGTTTTCTTTTAGAGGGCTTTTTGGACCTCCCTTTTTTTACAAGTGTAATCCGTAAGAAAATGACATAGTTGTTTTGTCTCACAGTATATGTGAACGCTAGGCAAAATAAATAAAAAAGAGCAGTTCCCTTTTAAACGTCGGAGGAAATAAAATGAACAATAAATGCATTTCTTCAGTCAAGTGTGAATGCTTGTCTATGCGTGCCTAAAACCATCGTCACTTTTGCATATTTGGCCGTGACACATTGAATGAACTTGAATGTTTAGAACTACAAATTGTTCATGCATGCCACAATCTCAAAGTGTTTTTGCTAGATTTGTTTACATGCCATTATATGGAAAATAGTCTGATCACTCCTTAAATATGGCAAAATGTATCCTTCCTGCTGTCTTTTCTTATTTTAAAGCATGGGGCTTATGAAGTGTGTTAAAGGGGCTGGTGAAACTACTCAAAGTTATGTTTTTAAAATTAAATATATAATACAGTATATTAAATAAAAAATGTTTTATGGTAGGTCTTTTTTGTTTAGTATTCAGGCTTGTCACTCACAGCTGTCTTTTAACACGTAAGAGAGTGTACTTGTGTACAAACATAAAAGCAACAATTTGTAGTCCTGTACATTAAAGGTTAGCTATCCAAATCACTATCATTACCTACCAACACAGCACGCTAATGAATGTTTAAGTAGACTTTATGTAAGTAACCTGCAAAGGACTGAATGGGAACTTGGTTTTAGTTTGTACAGCACTGAAAAGGAACTTTGCTTCTTGTGTCATGGATGAATCCACATGTGTGTGGTTTTTGCTTAACATGTAACTAAGAACGTAGGGTTGTCTCCATACCAATATTTTGGTACCTTTACCAAATTGTATTTTGTTACTTTTTTAAGTAAAAGAAACCAAAAAAAAATGCCATTATTGGCTTTATTTTAACAAAATATCTTAGGTCACATTAAACATCTGTTTCTTATTCCAATCCAAGAATAAGTTTGTCTTTAAATAAAATAGTGAACATACTAGACAACTTGTCTTTTAGTAGTAAGTAAGCAAACACAGACTCCTAATTTGTCTGCTGACGTATGCAGTAACACATTGTGCCATTTCTCATTCTTTTATTTTGTAAAAATGATCACAGACAAGCTGTAAAAATTGACTTTTAATCTACTTTTTAATTTACTGTTAAAATCTGGTTATTTTTCGTTTTAATATGTTCTATCTACACTTGTGTTAAGATGTAGGAATCACTTATTCTTCTGTTGTTTGGATACTTTACGTTAGTATTGTACCACAAATTTAGTTATCGATCCAAGTAGTTATAGAATCATACATTGGTCATAATTTAAGTTCTCATGTGTCCAGGGACGTATTTCCTGAGTTTATGAATTTAAAAAAGTAAAACGATTTTGTGACGATAAAAAGTATTGATTTGATCATAGTAGTATCGACTAGATACGTTCTTGTACTTCGTATCATTACAGTGGATTTCAGTGTAGATCCACCGTTGACATTTGTTTACATTGTAACAGCAGTGAGCTATCGTATCTTCCTACGGTGTGTAGTGAAGCATGTTTATATATTCCTCATCCTGCAGGGAAGATACTTTAAAAAAAAACTCACTTGAAGGATTAGTCATTTAAAAGTAGCCGATTGCAGCTGGACATTAGCCGCTAACTAGCTAGCCATGTTTTAAAGCACCTCTTCCTGTGGGAGTTTCAGTGTTATAGCTTCATCTTTTTCGATAGTTTTTTAAGCCAAAATGCGTCCATTCTCCCCTTTCTGTCTACATGCTGTCTGCTTGTAAGTACTCTGTGATTGTGCGCTGCCGAACATGCTCCTCTGCTGGTAAAACCAGCCATGTCACAACGTGACGACGACGCGCCGTCATGCCTGTAAAAAAAATGACAAAAAATATGGTGAACCGTTACTTTTCAAACAGAGTATAGTTTCGTTTTTTTAATCATTAGTACCGCAATACAATACTAGTACCGGAATACCGTACAACTCTATAAGAACGTGAGGATCTGTTGAGGATTGCAACTACTTTGTAATTTCTTCTAGAGAATGCAAAGATCAAGATGACTTTGAAACATTTATAGAATTTAGTTATACATGCTCTGCACACACCATTGATCATTGTTTTCGCTGCTTCTTCAGGAGTTCTTATGTGCGGCTAAAGCACTTGTGCACCAACACATGGGTCCACAGCACCAACAACCCCATTGACAAAGAGGAGGAGAAGCCCGTTATGTTAAGAGTAAGTTAACAACTTGGTTGGTCGTATGCCGTCAACTCCTCAATCAGCATGTTGGGCCGAGCATATTTACATCTTTTCAGATTGGAACCTCAGGAGTGAAAGAAGACAAGGAGGCTTTTGCTATTGTACCAGTACCACCAGCAGAGGTGCGGGATTTAGACTTTGCAAATGATGCTAGTAAAGTACTGGCTTCAATTGCAGGCAAACTGGAAAAGGGTACCATTACGCAGAATGAAAGAAGGTAAACTGCTAATAGTATGGAGGTTAATGAGTGTGTTTATTACGAAAGCTCTTTTTTTTGTTTTTTTACTCTGTATTGTTGTTACTGAATTTTTTGCTTTTAAGTTTTGAGAACTGAAATAGAAAATATCCCTTGGGCCTCATTGAAATGTTAATTATAAGTTGCTCCGGAGTATACGTCGCATCTGTCAGTTATTTGTTGTTGAACCCCAAGATGCAGAGATGGAGGCAGGCATGGAATGAGAAAACATGATTTAATTCAATACTAAGACAAAAACAAAACCAAAAGGGTACAAACACAAAGCGCGCACGAGGCGGATAATCGAACCAAAGGAGCTAGCCTGGGAGCTAGAAAATAACAAACAGGAGCTTAGCGTGGAAGCTAGCGGGTACCGAACAGGCAAACAGAAGTCGTACTTGTATAATGAAAAATAAAACAGAAACAGGGAACAAAAAGCAGTAAGCTACAAACATCAACTGAATATAGCTTACCGCTACGCTGCAAAGACAAGGTACGACACGACAGGAGCGATAACACATCACAAGAGCGACTAGACGTGACATCGACAAGACAATAAAATGATCCAGCAACTGACACAAGACAAAGGAGGTACAAATAGGAGCCGGCTGATTGGCAACAGGTGTGGCCAGATGCCAATCAGCCGCAGCTAAAGGGTAACACAGCACTCAGGGAACAAGACAGGAAGCTGACAAAATAAGAGCACTAGACAGGAAATGCCAAACACACTGAGGAGGAACACAGCACTCAGGGAACAAGACAGGAAGCTGACAAATTAAGAGCACTTGACAGGAACTAAAAGACAGGAAATACTAAACACAGGAAACAGACAAATGCAGAGGAAAAAACTAAAACATAGACAAACTGTCAGGGGCAAGCCTGACAGCACCGGCCGAAAAACGCATGATAAAGAAGGAAAAACACATATATACGTCACACTGGAGTATAAGTCGCATTATGGGGGAAATTTATTTGATAAAACCCACCACCAAGAATAGACATTTGAAAGACAATTTAAAAATAATTAAAGAATAGTGAACAACAGGCTGAATAAGTGTACGTTATATGAAGTATAAATAACCAACTGAGAAGGTGCCTGGTATGTTAAAATAACATATTATGGTAAGAGTCATTCAAATAACTATAACATATAGAACATGCTATACGTTTACCAAACAATCTGTCACTCCTAATCGATAAATCCCATGAAATATTCTTCCTCGATGTTGCTTCCAAACAACTCTGCCAACTCCAAAGGTATGCGCCGCTTCCTCTTGTCGTTTTCTGCTGCTTATTTCACTACGTCCAGCTTGTAATCTGCAGTACATGATTTCCTTTTCGGTGCCATTTTTTTTCAGCCCTTCTCAGTTTTTATAAGTTACCGCCAACGTTGAAATGATCCATTTTAATAGCTATGGCAGTAGTATATAGAAGTTAGCATTTCATGACCCACAATGCACTTCTGCCATGACCCTCCCCCGCCGAATTCTTATTGGTTGACGTGTGTGTGACGGTTGCTGACATTTTCTTCGTCTCTTCCGCGAATGAGATAAATAATATTATTTGATATTTTACGGTAATGTGTTAATAATTTCACACATAAGTCGCTCCGGAATATATGTCGCACCCCCGGCCAAACTATGAAAAAAACTGCCACTTATAGTCTGAAGAATACGGTATGTTGTATTTTGGCAAGGTTTCTCATACTGTTTTGCTTTCTCATACTGTTTTGCAAGACCCTTGTCATGCGACTTAAAACTTGACACCTCATTGTCTGGTTTGATTGCTTCTGTCCTAATTTACCAGAAGGGATTCTTGCTATTTGAAGCAGCAAATTTTTCAACCCGGAAATTTTCTGCTCTGAATTTATATACACTAAATATTTTTACATAAAATTTTTGCACCAAATTTTTGTACGATGAATTTTAAAACACTTTAAAAAAAATTACATTGCATAATAATGATGTAAAAAAAATCAGTTCACAAAATTCAAACGCCAAAAAATCAGTTACATACACTACAGGCCAAAAGTTTGGACACATTTTCATTTAATGCATTTTCTTCATTTTCATGACTATTGTATTGAAGGCATCAAAACTATGAATGAACACATGTAGAGTTATTTACTTAACAAAAAAAGGTAAAATAACTAAAAACGTGTTATATTCTAGTTTTTTCAAAATAGCCACCCTTTGCTGTTACTGCTTTGCACACTCTTAGCATTCTCTCTTCAAGAGGTGTAATGGGTTTCACTTCACAAGTTTCATAGTTTTGATGCTTTCAGTGACCATCTACAATGTAAATAAATAGTCATGAAAATAAACAAAATGCATTGAAATGAGAAGGTGTGTTCAAAGTTTTTGTCTGCACTGTTAATTAATTTTTAAAACGTGTTTTTTCTCGTTACAAAGGCACAAATCAACTTCCATATAATAGTCAATCTTCTTTCATTTACTATATTAGTAAGTTTTATTTGTTTACCTCAGGTTTGTAACTAAACTTCTGGAAGATCTCGTCTTCTTTGTGGTAGACATCCCTAACAGTGGGCAGGATGTTTTGGAGATAATGGTAAACAAACCCAACAGAGAAAGACAAAAACTCATGAGAGAGCAGAATATCCTCAAGCAGGTTAGTTTAAATATTCAGTAAGACTATCCAAGCGTTTTGAATGTTATTTCCAGCAATTACTTTTTTCACTGTTTTCGCAGATCTTCAAACTTCTCCAAGCACCCTTCACAGACAGTGGCGATGGTCCCATGCTGCGCCTGGAAGAGCTGGGTGACCAACGACACGCTCCTTTTCGACATATTTGTCGGCTTTGTTACAGAGTGTTACGCCACTCTCAGCAGGACTACAGAAAGAACCAGGTAGGTGGACAGAACCCCTCCGCTTTGACTTTCTGGGCCTTTTACAATGTGGTAATTATCCTTTTTTTGTCGGCTTTTCACAGGAATATATCGCCAAGCAGTTTCGCTTCATGCAGAAACAGATAGGCTATGATGTGCTTGCAGAAGACACAATAACGGCTCTACTCCACAACAACAGGAAGTTGCTGGAGAAACACATCACTGCTGCGGAGATAGATACATTCGTTACTCTTGTGAGGAAAAACCGGGAGCCAAGGTGAGCCAAGATGGTTAACTTTTTGTGATTGTTATGGATTAAAATGCCTTAATTTGCGGCAACTTTTTCAGAAAGGTATGCAATGTTCTGATGCTTATTTTGTTCAATTAATATTAAATTAATTTGTGGGTTTTATCAATGACCTATTAATGCTTCAAATGTTCTTTGTAAACCTAACTTCAAATAGCACACAATTGAAACAAAAACGTGAATATATATACACCGTGTTGATGTTTTACTCACTTTGTATCGCACTTTCTTAAATGCGCAAACTCAGAATTCATTCTCAAATTACTGTTTTGATCATAAGTAATAGCAATTATAATTACAGAAATAAACACAAGTTGCAGACATTCTCAATGTTTATATAACACTTGAAAAATATTTGTCTATCTTCAAGTTTAATTTATGTTCCAACACATTTATTCCTACTCGTGAAGAGTATTTGTGAACTGTTGAGTAATCTATAGTGGTCATTTTTGTTGGTAAATGAGAAACAACGAGAGATTATTACACATCAACATCTCTGTCATGTATATGTTCAGTCAGCATAGCAACTATGTTCCTAATTGCCTTACTCGGGATAGATACAGTTTAAATAAATATATAAATACATGTAAAGTAGGAGGTCATGACACCAGAATGTTGCTAAATGTTTATATTCTATATTGACAAGAAAGCGTTGCACTGGAGCCGTAAGGACAACAATGGTGTCATTTTATAGATAAAGAGTTGACATATTTTTACATGTTGCTGTTCCTGCTTTGTCAAGAAACAAACAAGTTTTAAATAGACAGATGACTTGCGTGATTGAGCAGCGCTCAAAGACAAATTTAAATGGCGAAAACATTGATTTACCAAAATATACAAAGACAGACAAAATTGCAAGGCTGCGCATAATTTGAGATGTTTGGTTGATTATGCGTAAATTTGTGTGAATTGGAAGGACTAATTAATATAATAGCAGACAAGGGTGGCAGTGTTTGAGAAACAATTTATATTGTTACCTAATCTGTGGTAATATATAGCCAGTGTAGCACTGTAAGTGTTGATCTGTTCTGTCTGGCTTATTGTAAATTATTCATCAAGTGGTTTGATAAGTGAACCCTCGTTTTGCCTTTATCAATGTAAACAACATTTACAAATTAAAACGGAAGAAGACAAACATTCAAACACTCAAGCAACACAAAAACAATAATCAATGATTTGTTTTTCAATGAAAGCATATTGTGTGTGTGTGTGTGTTGTTAATGCATTTGTTTAATTATGTAGAAAAAAATAAAACTTGTTTAAAAGATTTTATTGTGTAATAATCAGGACATTCAATCGATCGCAACTGGACTGTTTGGTTTGTCTTGGAAGATGTTTTGCCTCTCATCCAAGTAGGCATAATCAGTTCATGCTCATAGACTTAGATTGGTCAAATCTATTCTTAGACTTAGATAGGTCAGATCTAGTCTAGCGGCTGGTTCCAATACCTCAGTAGGCTTAATCGGTGAACACCACCAAGTCATTGGTACAGATATGTGGATGACACATGAGTGAAAATCAGAAACCAAGTAGTGCAAGCCTTCACCCAGCACATTAACTCAGTAGACTAAAGCATCAAGTTCACACGTGAGTAAGTTGCCTTTTTTGGACTGTGATGTCCACATTGGAGAAAAAAACTGGGGTCTCCATGTCGGGGTTTAGCCAAAACCCACACATACCGATCAATACCTACTTTTGGACTCACACCACAAAAAGGAACACAACCTGGGCATTATCAGAACCCTTCAACACAGAGCTGATAATGTCCCTACCAGCCCACAGGCCAAAAAGAACGAGAGTAGGCATTTGATTGTAGCCCTTAAAACCTGTGGTTATCCCAGCTGATCGTTTGTGAAAAGTGCTTCCAATTCCAGAAATAATAAGAACAGAGTGGATGAGGAGGAAAAAGGTGACAGACGCAAACATACTGTAATGCCACACGTGTCAGGTGTATCTGAGAGACTATCCAACGCAACATTCCAGTATACCACAAAACCAGGCAAACTTCCTGAGACACAGACTAGTGCATCCTAAAGACCGGACACCCCGCACCCACAAAAACAATCTGGTGCATGCTATCCAGTGTAATGATAAATGCACTGATTCACATATTGGGGAAACAAGACAATTACTAAGCTGACACATGGCAGATAACAGCTAACGCTACTGGCCAAGACTCAGCTGTCTACCTGCACCTCAGAGAAAAACTGCACTCCTTTGAGAACAAAAATGTACCGATTCTGGGTAGGGAGGACTGATGGTACGGATGAGTAGAGAGGGAATCCATTTATGTCAAGGTTGAAAAACCCTGCCGGAACAGAATAAGTGGTGTGCGACACCGCCTATCTCCCACATACAAGACTATCCTTTCAACTATTCTCAAAATACCCTGCAATTTAGCCTCTAACAAATAACAAGAGATAGGGCGGCATGGCGTAGTGGGTAGAGCGGCCGTGCCAGAAACCTGAGGGTTGCAGGTTCGCTTCCTACATATTGACATCCAAAAAAGCGCTGCCGTTGTGTCCTTGGGCAGGACACTTCACCCCCGGTGCTGCTCACACTGGTGAATGAATGATGAATGATTGGTGGGGGTCGGAGGGGCCGTAGGCGCAAACTGGCAGCCACGCTTCCATCAGTCTGCCCCAGGGCAGCTGTGGCTACAGATGTAGCTTACCACCACCAGGTGTGAATGACTGATGGGTTCCCACTTCAATGTGAGCCCTTTGAGTATCTAACAATAGAAAAGCGCGATATGAATCGAATCCATTGTTAATATTATTATTATTATTACTATTATTATTATTATAAAAACATTCTGGTCACATTATGTGACCAGAATGCCATTTGGGCCATTTGTTTACAACTAAATGCTAACGAGTGGGATTCCGACTAGAGATGTCCGATAATGGCTTTGTTACCGATTTCCGATATTGTCCAACTCTTAATTACCGATACCGATATATACAGTCGTGGAATTAACACATTATTACGCCTAATTTTGTTGTGATGCCCCGCTGGATGGATTAAACAAAATTTAAGGTTTTCCAAAATAAATCAACTCAAGTTATGAAAAAAAAATGCCAACATGGCACTGCCGTATTTATTATTGACGTCACAGACTGTTTTATTTTTTTTTAACATGCCTCAAAACAGCAGCTTGGAATTTGGGACATGCTCTCCCTGAGAGAGACTATGAGGAGGTTGAGGTGTGGGGTAGAGGGTATCTGGGGTGTATATAGTAGCATCCCGGAAGAGTTAGTGCTGTAAGGAATTCTGGGTATTTGTTCTGTTGTGTTACGGTGCGGATGTTCTCCCGAAATGTGTTTGTCATTCTTGTTTGGTGTGTGTTCACAGTGTGGCGCATAATTGTAACAGTGTTAAAGTTGTTTATACGGCCACCCTCAGTTTGACATGCATGGCTGTTGATGAAGTATGCCTTGCATTTATTTGTGAATGTGAAAAGCCGTTAAAATTATTTGACTGGACCTGCACGCAAAGGAAGTGCCTTCAAGGTTTATTGCTGCTTTGTATATTCTCCCTACGTCCGTGTACACAGCAGCGTTTGAAAAACACATACATTTTACTCTTTGAAACCGATACTGATAATTATGAAACCAGTACCGATTATTTCCGATATTGCATTTTAAAGCATTAATCGGCCGTTAATATCGGACATTACTAATTCCGACTATTTTGGACTGGTATCGATCCACAATGAGCGTTTTGGCGCACATTACTTTATTGCTAACAAGAGGAAATTACACTTCAACGATTGTCTTTGGCTTTGACAGAAGGATTGCTCGTTTGCATCAAAACAGTTGTTTTTCTCACTACAATAGGACAAAACCATCCTTGCCCAGGCACACCCTCTTGGTTTTTGGAATATGAATATTTTGGGTTTTGGCACTTGCAGGTAGACTAGATCTGACCAATCTAGGTGTCTGAGCATGAACTGATAAAGCATACTGAGGTATTGGCACCAGCTGCTATAGACTACATCTGAGCAATCTAAGACAAGATCAGACCAATCCAAGTCTATGAGCATGAATTGATGATACCAACTCGGATTAGGCGAAACATCTTCTCAGACAAACCAAAAAGCCCAGTTGCGATTGATTGAATACAATGACATTCATAGACATTTCAATGTGTATATACCGTAAGTACATTTTGAGCACATTATTTAACAATGATGATAATAACTGTGAGGAATTTGGTCAGAATAATCATGATATGAAATTTTCTTATCTTTACATTCCAAATATTTTTTGTAATGTGTTCATAGGTTCTTGGACTACCTGTCGGATCTTTGTGTGTCAATGAACAAGTCCATCCCTGTGACGCAGGAGCTCATCTGTAATGCAGTGCTCGATCCAACCAATGCCGACATCCTCATTGAAACTAAGTTAGTGTCCTCGTTACTTTTTGCATATTGATTTTATATTGAAAGCAACATTTACAATGGGTGCTTGTGCATTAGACTAGTTTGGTCGAGATTTGAGGTGGAAGTAGCAACAAATGGAGAGAATCCACTCGAGGCTGAGGATGAAGAGGAGGTGTGGCTGTTCTGGAAGGACAATTTTAAAGATATTCGGAGTAAGAGCATTCGAGAGTTGGCTCAGGATGCAAAGGAGGGCCAGAAGGAGGACCAGGAAGTGGTCAGTTATTACAGGTCAGGTATCTCAAAATACACTTACTAACATTTACCGTGTCAAATATCAGTTTTGGACAATGTATTTACCAGCTTGAATATTGTGAAACGCAAGTCAGAAAATTGATCGAAATAAAAAATAATGGAACTTGTGTGTATTTAGTTTTGACTGGTGAAATTCATGAATAAAATGTCTTGATAGGTGCCAACTCAACCTTTTTGCCCGGATGTGTTTGGATCGTCAGTACTTGGCCATCAACAAGATCTCTGGTCAGCTGGATGTGGACTTGATTCTGCGCTGTATGTCTGATGAGGACCTACCTTTTGATTTGCGGGCCTCTTTCTGTCGCCTCATGCTGCACATGCATGTGGACCGTGACCCTCAGGAGCAGGTCACGCCTGTCAAATATGCCCGTCTGTGGTCTGAGATACCCACTCAAATTACAATTGATGAGTGAGTTCATTTAAGTATTACGTTTAGAATGGAAAGTCACCACTCTTCAAAAGATGTGGATTTATATTTCAAGTGTGACTCTCCTCTTATCTCGCCAGTTATGATAATGATGGAACCACTAGAGACGAGATTAAGGAGCGATTCTGCCTCACAATGGATTTTGTGGAGAATTATCTGAGAGAGGTAGTGTCACAAAATATTCCCTTCACTGACAAAGAGAAAAACAAGCTGACCTTTGAGGTATTTATTCATCTGTAATCCACATACCGTAATTTCCGAACTACAGAGCACACCTAAATATAAGCCACACTCACCTCCTTTTTATAATTAATTTATTATGTACAAAAATATTTGCTGCACAGGTCTGTATGAAATAATTACAGAGGTGCCTTGGTGTATTCACAAATTTGACAGAACACAGCATACCTACCGGTGAGTGCGGTGTTTATCCTCCTCCACCGCTGAAGTCGTGTTCTTTAGCATGCTGCGGTTTGGCCTTTCTTCGCTTGTTAATGATGGTTGACTTCCGTTTTATGCAGCAAGTTTTTGTCCTTCTGATGGCTGGGTTTATTATCTTTAGCATTGTGGCTGTGTATTGTGTGCATTTGTTTGTTTATTCTCCATAACAAGGATTAGACAATAACGTGCTAAATGGCTGACTGAATAATTGTGTGTCTGTGCGTTTAATTTAATGTGAACATTTTCATTGCTCCTCCGTGACCCGTTCGACAATTTAATTGGTCTGATATGGCGAGACTAAATTTATTGGTCCATTGTGACACTCGTGAACCCAGAAAATCCATAAATTAGCCGCGGCTTTTTATAAGGAGGAAGATTCAAAGCGTGGGAAAAAAAGTAGCGGCTTATAGATCGGAATTTACGGTATTTTGTGGTCACATTTTTTTCAAATGCAGCATGATTATTACATTTTATGATTTGTTAGGTGGTGAACCTGGCAAGGAACCTCATATACTTTGGGTTCTACAACTTCAGTGACCTTTTAAGGCTTACAAAGATATTACTGAACATTTTAGACTGTGTCCACGTGAGCACCGTATATCCCATCAACAAGATTGAGAAGGGCGAGGAAAACAAAGGTTGGCTTCTCCCTCGTTAAACTTCACTCAGTTTTTTTTTGTTTTTTTTAACATTGTGACATTTGCGTTTGTGTAGCTGGCAGTAATGTGATGAAGTCCATTCATGGAGTCGGTGAGCTAATGACCCAGGTAGTTTTGCGAGGAGGTAGCCTGTTGCACACCACACCAACTCATCAGCCAGAAGGCAACGTAGTTAAAACCCAGGTGGAACCAGAAAGGGAAGACATCATGGTTATGGACACTAAACTTAAAGTCATCGAAATTCTACAGGTAAGGCATTGAAAGAGGATTGTTCGAGGAGAACTTGAACACCACCACTATTTTTAAACTTATTTTTCTCTCTTAACCTCAGTTTATTCTAAATGTCCGGCTGGACTACAGGATCTCCTGCCTACTCTGTATTTTCAAAAGAGAGTTTGATGAGAATAACCCCCAAGCGGAAAATATTACTTCCAATAATGTCACCAATCAGATGGCAGGTAAGAGACTAAAGTCTAGATTTTTTTGATTAATGGGAGGGCTATCCAAGCATGGTACACTTCCTTAACACCAGCACGTTTGGAAATAATATAATGACAAGTAAATGATAAATGGGTTGTACTAGTATAGCGCTTTTCTACCTTCAAGGTACTCAAAGTGCTTTGACACTACTTCCAATTTTATCCATTCACACACACATTCACACACTGATGGAGGGAGCTGCCATGCAAGGCGCTAACCAGCACCCATCAGGAGCAAGGTTGAAGTGTCTTGCTCAAGGGACCCTCGGGTTGCGCACGGCCACTCTTCCACTGCGCCACGCCGTCCCATGAAAGAAAAAAAGGTTGCAGGGTTACCTCAACTTGCAAGCACATTGCGTTCCAAGACTGAGCTCGCAACTCAAATCACTTGTCTCTCACTGCAACCTCACCCATTAAAATGAATTTAAATCAATTTAATCCGTGCTTGGCGCTCTTAAAAAATGCAGCATGTTATTTAAGGAAAAAAAAGTAACTTATAGATAACAAATATTTATTAAAAAACATTGTAATCGCATATACTACAAACCACTACAGGACTTTATGTACTATTGTACAACATTTACTTGAGGACCCAACTAATGCTGTGTCTCACACGGCTGCTTCCCCATCCAGTGTTGCCAACTATGCTTATTGTCTGTTCATTATAAGGAATTAGTTTTCATAAAGCTGGTTGCGTTTTTCTCTTGTGACATCTGGCAACACCGTATCTGTCTAGCAACTAAGCCTGTGTATCGGCTGGGGACATCCCTGCGCTGCTGATTCGCCTCCGCTTGGGATGGTTTCCTGCTGGCTCCGCTGTGAGCGGGACTCTCCCTGCTGTGTTGGATCCGCTTTGGACTGGACTCTCGCGACTGTGTTGGATCCATTGTGGATTGAACTTTCACAGTATCATGTTAGACCCGCTCGACATCCATTGCTTTCCTCCTCTCTAAGGTTCTCATAGTCATTATTGTCACCGACGTCCCACTGGGTCATTATTGTCACCGATGTCCCACTGGGTGTGAGTTTTCCTTGCCCTTATGTGGGCCTACCGAGGATGTCGTGGTGGTTTGTGCAGCCCTTTGAGACACTAGTGATTTAGGGCTATATAAGTAAACATTGATTGATTGATTGATTGAACCTATGCTAATAGAGCTTAACTTATATCGTTCATTTCAACAAGCACGTCTATGGTGACTCAGGATGTATTAGATTCAAATCCTAGCCCTTGACTGAGAAGCCTTAATATTGAAGATGTTTATTTCTGTGATGAAAAATGGTCCAACAAATATATGAGGCCAGTTTTAGTGAAATAATATACAGCTAAGGAAAATAAGGACAAGATATATTACATACTCAATTCCTCCCAAAATTAAAGAAATACCATTTACAATTATTAATGACATATACCCCTCCAAGGATTTTTTGAAACTTAAATTTAACATGGAGGTTGACGGATGTTATATATGTGGAGCTGTAGAGGATGTCAATCATGTGTTTGTGGAATGTGATACTGCAATATGGATTGAACTTTCACAGTATCATGTTAGACCCGCTCGACTTCCATTGCTTTCGTCCTCTCCAAGGTTCTCATAGTCATCATTGTCACAGACGTCCCACTGGGTGTGAGTTTTCCTTGCCCTTATGTGGGCCTACCGAGGATGTGGTAGTGGTTTGTGTTGTGGTTTGTGCAGCCCTTTGAGACACTAGTGATTTAGGACTATATAAGTAAACATTGATTGATTGATTGATTGATTGATTGAACTAAGAAATGGCTGTTCATATTGCACATAGATGTGTTTGAGAGTCACTTCACAACATCTGAGGTATATGTGCCAAAGGTAATGTTCGACCATCCAGTTTGTTGAGTGAAGACTAGACATAATAAATTGAAACACGTCAAACTCCGCATTGGCTGGGTCTTTAATATTTTTATGGAGAAATCTATTTTTAATGTTTCGTTTCTTATTTGGTTTTCCACTTCTTCTTCTTCTTCTTCTTCTTCACACTAATATCTTAGTTCCTATGGCAGGATTTTGTCAATCTCTGAATGGCACTCAAATGCGCACTTAAACTGTCTAATCAAATTGTATGTTTGTTTCTTATATAAAAGAAGCCAAAACAATGTGTAACAATATATCAAAGGCCTTTCCAAAACCCACTACTAGCGACCACGCAGTCTGATAGTTTATATATCAATGATGAAATATTAACATTGCAACACATGCCAATACGGCCTTTTTAGTTTACTAAATTGCAATTTTAAATTTCCCACGAAGTGTCGTGTTGAAAACTTTGCGGTACGATGACGCGTGCATTTGACGTCACTGGTTGTAGCGGACATTATTTTCCAGCCCGATCCAAGCTATAAGTAGTCTGCTTTAATCGCATAATTACACAGTATTCTGGACATCTGTGTTGCGGAATCTTTTTCAATTTGTTCAATTAATAATGGATAAGTCGAGAGGAGCTAGACGAGGTGGTTCGGGCATCTGGTCAGGATGCCACCCGAACGCCTCCCGAGGGAGGTGTTTAGAGCACGCCCAACCGGTAGGAGGCCATGGGGAAGACCCAGGACACGTTGGGAAGACTATGTCTACCGGCTGGCCTAGGAACGCCTCGGGATCCCCCGGGAAGAGCTAGACGAAGTGGCTGGGGAGAGGGAAGTCTGGGCTTTCCTGCTTAGGCTGCTGCCCCCGCGACCCGACCTCGGATAAGCGGAAGAAGATGGATGGATGGATGGAAGTCAAAGTAGAAAGATGGAGATGGGAAGCTTTTAGCCTTTAGCCACAGAAACACAGCCGGTTATTCCTTGTTTAAAATTCCCGAAGATGAAGCTTTACTATGGATCAGAGCGGTCAAGCGAACATGGATCCCGACTACATCTCAACCGGCAGTTTTCGGTGAGAAAATTGTGGTAATAAGTTGCCTCTTACCGGAGACATCAGCGGAGCTTCCGTCCGACCATTCCGACTTTCAGGTACTATTTAATCTCACTAAAACACTAGCAACACAATAGGCAGATAAGGGATTTCCAGAATTATCCTAGTAAATGTGTCTAATAACATCTGAATCGCTCCCACTGCAATCGCCTTTTTTCTTTTTTTTCTAGTCCTTCACTCTAAATTTCCTCATCCACGAATCTTATATCCTCGCTCAAATTAATGGGGAAAATGTCGCTTTCTCGGTCCGAATAGCTCTAGCTGCTGCTGGGTATGATTGTAAACAATGTGAGGATGTGAGGAGCTCCACAACCCGTGACGTCACACGCACATCGTCTGCTACCTCCGGTGAAGGGAAAGCTTTTTAATTAGCGACCAAAAGTTGCGAACTTTATCGACGATGTCATCTACTAAATCTTTTCAGCAAAAATATGGCAATATCGCGAAATGATCAAGTATGACATATAGAATGGACCTGCTATCCCCGTTTGAATAAGAAAATCTCATTTCAGTAGGCCAGTATTGCCTTAATCAGTGATGAAAATGCTGAGAGACCGCTCGTATCTCAAATTACTTGTGAGTTAAGGTACTTGTAATTTGAGGTAGCACTGTACTTTTTAATGTAGTTTATTTTTGACTGTGTCTGGAAAAAAATAGCAGTTATATATTTTTATAAATTCTGATACTTCTGGAGAGGGCGGGGCGTGGAGGTTTTCTATTGCAATCTAATAAGGACCACTGACCTATTTTAGCATCGATTTTTAAAACCATTTAAACACTTGCGTGCCTCTACGTTGACATTTGATCTAGACCAAAGGAAGTGTGTGAAATGTTTCAGGAATGCAGTCAAAGGGCAAAGGGAGGGTTTAGACGTTTGGCCAAGTGTGTGTGTCACTGTGTCCTAAAACAAAGTTAATTGTTTACTGAAAATGATTTAAACTATTAAAATGTGACATTTTCCAGGAAATCTTGACTTTGAAAATATCGAGGAACAGGCTGAAGGAATATTTGGAGGAAGGTAATTCATATTTCAACATGCCAAGTTAGCAATAGCAAGTAAGATAAATAAAGCTTTTTTTCAGTGAAGACAACACTCCTCTTGACCTGGATGAACATGGCGGACGTACTTTCCTCAGAGTCCTACTGCACCTGACCATGCACGATTACCCCCCTCTTGTGTCCGGAGCACTCCACTTGCTCTTCCGACACTTCAGCCAAAGGCAGGAAGTCCTCATGGCGTTTAAGCAAGTAGGTCTTCATCTCTGACACTGAAAAGTTGTCCTTTTTGTTAATCAACGAAAACTGACAATTTCTGACGTGTTTGAGTTGTGTAAACCAATGCATCAAAAAACAGGTCCAGCTCCTTGTGACCAGGCAGGATGTCGATAACTACAAACAGATCAAATCAGATCTTGACCAACTACGATCCATAGTGGAGAAGTCTGAGTTGTGGGTCTACAAAAGGCAGGGAGAAGATGGGATGGACGGAGAGGGATCGTCAGAGTCTGATAACAAAAAGAAGGTAAAGTAGTTGGCAGCTAAGGTGATAATGCTATATTTAGTGTACCGACAGTGTGTGTGTGTGTGTGTGTGTGTGTGTGTGTGTGTGTGTGTGTGTGTGTGTGTACAAACAATCCTACATGCAATTTGAGTAATACTAATTTTCTGCAAATGTAAAAACAAATATGAATTCTGACTAAAGAATTGGTGCCAATGGAAACTAAGAAAAGGGATTTGGGAACACTATCTGGAGTACAGGGCAGGCGAGTGGGGGATCTTATGTTCGTGGATAACTCCTCTGGCAGGGGGCTCCCCTCGTCTCTTTTAATGCACAGCATAGGACACATAGCAAGAGTGGTCCTCAGGTCCTGTTGATCAGGGGCAGTAGCTCCACAGCCACAGATCCACTATTAACCACTAATATCACAGTCAAAATGAAAGCTTATTCCCATAGGCACCATAAACTGTTAATAATGTTTAGACAAAAGTGTATATTATATATACTATTATATTTATAGTATTTGTATTATGTGTGTGTGTGTGTGTGTGTGTGTGTGTGTGTGTGTGTGTGTGTGTGTGTGTGTGTGTGTGTGTGTGTGTGTGTATTTTGGGTATATGCATGTGTGTATGTATGTGATTGTGTGTATGTATGTGTGTATATATATATATACATATATATATTTATGTATATATATGTAAATTGTATATATGTGTGTGTTGTGTATATATGTAAGTGTGTGTGAATTTAAATGTATTTTATATAGACAATATATAGCAGCAACCACTGAATTGAATCATATTATATATATTATTGTATTATATATTATATATATATATATTGTATATGTATAGGGGTGGGACCTAATAAGTTTACTTCTTCCCACTCCCTTTTGAGCCAATCTTGACATCTACAAAAGATTAGTCACATGTAATGTTTTCAATGTAGGTGTAAAAATAATGTATCTATATATTTCTTTTGTATTTTATGTCATTCTCTTGTTTTGTTTGCATGGCTCAAAATAAACCATTCATTCATTCAATAGGTCAAAACTGACAAGTATAAGCACTGTTTGAACTTGGAAAAAAGACACACTACACCACATCTTTAATCAAACAAAACATGAATGTGACTCAAAAAAAATAGTCAACATTTGTTTTTGTAGTAATTATACACTTCCTTATTTACTGCTCGACAGGGAGATTCCCTTGGTTCTGACAGGAACAGTACAGAAAGCAGCAGCAACTATAACTACAGGGTCGTAAAAGAGGTAGTATGCTCATACGCACAGTCATTTATTTTTTGATTGTTAGTTTTATGCTTGTCAGTAAGTTTTGTTGCCTTTTTTTGCACAGATTCTGCTCCGTCTCAGTCAGCTCTGTGTCCAAGAAGGTGCTTCAGGGAAGAAGAGTAAGAAACAGCAGCAGAGGCTGCTGAGGAACATGGGAGCTCATTGTGTAGTGCTTGAACTTCTGCAGATCCCCTATGAAAAGGTGCCTCGAGCGCCTCTGTCATGTAATGTTACAGTCGTCCCTCGTTTATCGCGGCCAATTGGTTCTAGGCTTGGACTGTGGCAAACGCATTTTCGTGAATTAGGAATATTTATAATAAATCCAATATTTTAGTTGTTGGAGCATAAAAAAATACATTAAATGACTGTCTAAAAATATTTTTAGCATAATTAGAGCCCAAACGGTAAATGGGTTGTACTTGTATAGTGCTTTTCTACCCCTTTTTAAGGAGCCCAAAGCGCTTTGACAGTATTTCCACATTCGCCCATTCACACACACATTCACACACTGACGGTGGGAGCTGCCATGCAAGGCGCTCACCAGGACCCATCAGGAGCAAGGGTGAATTGTCTTGCCCAAGGACACAACAGACGTGACTAGGATGGTAGAAGGTGGGGATTGAACCAGCAACCCTCAGATTGCTGGCATAGCCACTCTACCAACTTCGCCACACCGCCCAAAGTACTATCTATCTATCTATCTATCTATCTATCTATCTATCTATCTATCTATCTATCTATCTATCTATCTATCTATCTATCTATCTATCTATCTATCTATCTATCTATCTATCTCTAACCATGAAATAACACACACACATAGTCACTTTTACACAAATTGTATCCAATACATTAGAGTCCATTGTACTGCAGATTACAGTACTCACTAGTACAGGGGTAGGGAACCTATGGCTCTAGAGCCAGATGTGGCTCTTTTGATGACTGCATCTGGCTCTCGGATAAATCTGAGCTAACACTGCTTAACATGATTAGTAATGTCTAATTCCACTGGTAATCAAAGTGTTAAAAATAACGTTCAAAATATTAAACATGCTCATGCATTTGAATCCATCCATCCTTTTTTTCCTACCGCACTTTATTTATTTATTTGGGGGTTCTTCAGACCACCAAGCACCGACATGAAAGCCTGTTTCAGGGTTACGATATTTTTTTCATTTTTAAAGAAGTCTCTCAGTTGCTTTCCAGCAATTGTCTTTTTCTCTTTCGTTCTCGCTCGCACCCTGGCTCCAGCTCCAACCCTGTCTCTCCTCCTGGCTGCTGCTTATAACAAAGCGACAGGTGATTAGACAAAGAGGCCCAGGTGGGTTGTCTACGCACCTGTCGCTGATTTCGAGGCCAGTCCTGGCACACCCCAGTTCGCTGCAGGCCCTCAGGCCACGCCCCCTCCACAGTTAGCTTCAGAATAACAATGTTATTACAAAGAATAAGAGACCTATTATACTTTAGTAATGTTGGTCTTACTTAAAAATGCGCGCGTTTAGGTGCGTTCAGTGTTGAAGAAAAAATTATATGGCTCTTACGGAAATACATTTTAAAATATTCGGATTCTTGGCTCTCTCAGCCAAAAAGGTTCCCGACCCCTGCACTAGTAGTTGGTAGGATCCTCCATGCATCACTGTCATAGCTGTCGCTCGGCCATTACGTGCAAATACATTCTGGGCAATCCCTTTAAGTGAAAACCGGGCTTCGATGCACTGAAACCACGGGGGTATGTTGTTCCACCTAAAGTTAGTTAACTTGACAATCGAAACTACGATGTGTTTCGAATTTTATTAGCATTCTGTGTTGTTCGCATTGCGTGTTCCACATCGCTCACGCCAAATACTCAACAATGTTATGTGGACCTGATGATGTTGGAGATAAAGGCCATCAATACAGTTCATCTCCACTTAGCATTGCCGGGACATCTGCTGATAACTCACTGCAGTGTTAGCATAAGGTGCCGCGCCAAGTTACGAGTCCTGGTCTCGTCTTTTGATTAGGGCCTTCAAAGTTAACCCGATAACATGCGCTAACAATAACTTCCTTTGACCGTGTACATTTTTTTTCTAACCTGCATGCGTCCTGAATACATTCCGTAACATGGGAAATGTAATGGTGTTTAGTTACTGTTGAGCCACAAGCTCAAAAAGAGTGAGCATAAATGCACAATGAAAAGGGTACATTATGAAAATCCCATGCTCAAAGCCATGACGAAAGCGTACTGGTGCGCTGTGCCGCTTGCGCAGAGGTGACGCTTTACTTCCGTGCTTGGATTACGGTTGAGTGCATTGATACCATAATAGCTTATTCTAACTGCTTTAGTAAAATGGAATAAAAGCTCAGCAGGAAAGAAAGATGGTAAGCGGGAACTCCAGATCCATTTTTTTATCAGAGACTTTCATCAAGACAACTCTTCTCGTACCAATCACATGCTTTTCAGAATATTAGCGCCACGTGTCAAATCCGATCTAACTACTAGGTGTGTGGGAAAAAACGATTCGAATTTGAATCGCGATTCTCACGTTGTGCGATTCAGAATCGATTCTCATTTTTTTTGAAAACGATTATTTTTTTATTTATTTTTTTAAACAATCCAAAAAAACAATACACAGCAATACCATAACAATGCAATCTAATTCCAAAACCAAACCTGACCCAGCAACATTCAGAACTGCAATAAACAGAGCAATTGAGAGGAGACACAAACACGACACAGAACAAACCAACAGTAGTGAAACAAAAATGAATATTATCAATATAATTTCAGCATAGCAGTGATTAAAAATTCCTCATTGACATTATCATTAGACATTTATAAAAATAAAAATAAAGAACAAAAGTGTCACAGTGGCTTACACTTGCATCGCATCTCATAAGCTTGACAACACACTGTGTCCAATATTTTCACAAAGATAAAATAAGTCGTATTTTTGGTTCGTTTAATGGTTAAAACAAATTTACATTATTGCAATCAGTTAATAAAACATTGTCGTTTACAATTATAAAAGCTTTTTACAAAAATCTACTACTCTGCTTGCATGTCAGCAGACTGGGGTAGATCCTGCTGAAATCCTATGTATTGAATAAATAGAGAATCCTTTTGAATCGGGAAAAAAAATCGTTTTTGAATCGAGAATCGTGTTGAATTGAAAAAAAATATCGATTTTGAATCGAATCGTGACCCCAACGAATCGATATTGAATCGAATCGTGGGACACCCAAAGATTCACAGCCCTAGTAACTACCATAGCAAAATGAAAAATTAAGATTATGGTTTGTCAAGGATGTTTGGTAATGTAATCTGTGATATTTCTACCTAATTAAATGTTTTTTTTTCCAGATTGAAATACAGTGTATATTCTTTTATAACTTGTTCTGATTGATTGTCCGCAACAACACACTGTTTAGCAGACTGAATATTGCATTTTTTATAAATAGATAGAGAAGGTTAAGCGTTGTCATGCAAAGAGATAAAAAACATTAACTTGTACAACATGTAGTGTACAGAATATCAGAACCATTTATGTAGGCAGTAATATCACAGATTACATTACAAAACATCAATGACAATCAAATCGTGATCGGAACAATTAACATTTTGTGTTTATGTGCAAAACTGGTATCGAAACATGGTGTAGCTCCTCTCCTCTGAATGCAAGTGCCTCTACAGCTGGGATACAATTTTTTTTATTTCTACAAAATCAAAATCTGGCAAGACACTAACGCACTGCAGGTAATTTTTTAAAAATGTTTTTAAAAGAATGTTTATGTTCATTTTGTATTAAGCACAATGTTTAAAAATCATTTTATTAAAACAAACTAATTTTCCAGGCATGGTAATATAAATTAGAAAATTATCTTTCTACACTACGTGACGAAGAAAAATAATATATATATGTGATTAATGGCAATTAAATATTTTAATCATTTGACAGCCCTACTTTTTTATATCATTGCATTAAAGGCTCACCAAAGCGCAGATCTAATGGATGAGGCTTGAATTAAAAATGAAGTGCATCAAAATGCTCTTCTGCCAAAAGTTTGTTAACTTCATTGAGATATGAAGAAGACAGAGCCAAGATTAGCAGCTTGTTGTTGTTAGCAGTGTTAAACCAGAAATGTAAGTCCTGCTTAGTGAATATCGTTATCAATCACCACAACAAAATGATAGAAAATAAGACAAATACTGCACTTTAATACATAAAAGACATGTTTAAAACTTAATTTAGGCCAGAATTATGTAAAACATGTTTGGAAAAAAGTTTTTTTTTTTTTAAACTGGTATAATGAAGCTGCAATTGTTGAGGCTATGGACGACTGTAAATCCTTTGCATGTATACATTTATAGAAAAATAGTTGCTGTGTTTGATTCTGTGTGTTTTCCTTAACAGGATGAAGATGTCCGAATGCAGGAAATTATGAAACTGGCTCATGAGTTTCTTCAGAACTTCTGTGCAGGCAACCAGCCAAACCAAGCTCTTCTCCACAAGCATATCAACCTCTTTCTTAACCCAGGGGTGAGTCCCCCCTCGTTAATCAGGGCGAGAAATGATGAAAACCCTCATACTACATACAATGCATCTGGAAAGTATTTACGTACATCGCTTCACTTTTTCCGCATGTTATGTTACAGCCTTATTCCAAAATGTAATAAATTAAAATGTGTCTTTTAAATTTTGCAGACAATACCTAATAATGACCATCATATTCTTTTTTGAATATGATGCCACAAGCTTGGCACACTTATCTTTGGGCAGTGTTGTCCATTTGTCTTTACCCATTCCTTTTTGCAGCATCCCTCAAGCTCCGTTAGGTTGGATGAAAAATCGATGTTTTCATCCAGGATGTCTCTGTACATTGCTGTATTCATCTTTCCCTCTAACCCGACTTGTCTCCCAGTTCCTGCCGCTGAAAACCATCCCCACTGTTGGTATTGGCCTGGTTTCCTCCAAACATGATGCCTGACATTCATGCCAAAGAGTTTATTTTTTTGTCTAATCAAACCAGAGAAATGGTTCTCATTGTCTGGAAGTCTTTTAGGTGCATTTTGGCAAACTTTTTACTAAGAAATGACTTCTTTCTGATCACTATACCATATAGGCCTGATTGATGGACTGCTGGAGAGATGGTTGTCCTTCTTGAAGGTTCTCCTCTCTCCATAGCAGAAAGCTGTAGCACTGATAGAGTGATCATCTGTTTTTTGGTCGCCTCCCTGACTAGATTAAGATGAATGCAGCAATGTATGGAGACATCCTGGATGAAAACCAACTCTTCCCCCCCAATATGATGGAGCTTGAGGAGTGCTGCAAAGATGAATGGGTGAAACTGCCCAAAGATCAATCAATCAATCAATGTTTACTTATATAGCCCTAAATCACTAGTGTCTCAAAGGGCTGCACAAACCACTACGACATCCTCGGTAGGCCCACATAAGGACAAGGAAAACTCACACCCAGTGGGACATCGGTGACAATAATGACCCAGTGGGACGTCGGTGACGATGATGACTATGAGAACCTTGGAGAGGAGGAAAGCAATGGATGTCGAGCGGGTCTAACATGATACTGTGAAAGTTCAATCCATAATGGATCCAACACAGTCGCGAGAGTCCAGTCCAAAGCGGATCCAACACAGCAGCGAGAGTCCCGTTCACAGCGGAGCCAGCAGGAAACCATCCCAAGCGGAGGTGGATCAGCAGCGCAGAAAGATAGGTGTGCTTAGCTTGTGGCATGGTATTAAAAAAGAATTGAGGCTGTAATTGCTGCCAAGGTGTATCAACAGAGTATTTTGCAAAGGCTGTGATTACTTGTTTTTTTAATATTTTATTTTTAATACATTTGCAAAATAAAAACTCTTGACATTATGAGGTATTATTTTTGGGGGGGAATAAGGCCGTAACCTAACAAAATGGGGATAAAGTGAAGCGCTGTGAATACTTTCCGGATGCACTGTAAAATGTATGGACCTCTTTTGCTTTTTTCATTTTTATTGCATTTAGATTTTCCCTTAAAAATGTTTCTGCTCTCTCAGATCCTAGAGGCTGTTACCATGCAGCACGTTTTCATGAATAACTTCCAACTCTGCAGTGAAATCAACGAGCGTGTCGTGCAGCACTTTGTCCACTGTGCTGAGACACACGGTCGACATGTGCAGTACCTCAAATTTCTGCAGACCATTGTGAAGGCCGAGAATAAGTTCATCAAAAAGTGTCAGGACATCGTCATGGCAGAGGTTTGAGGTTTTTTTTAATACTCTATATTTGAATGTGTACAGTATGAATTGTGCGGGTGTGTATAAGTAGTGTATTCTGTATATCTCGTGTACATTATCTAGGCTCATTCTACTGACACCTAAGCTAAGGATGTAACATAGCTGTCAGCTATTAATGGAATACAGTAATCATATCATAATCTTGAAAATATAAATTTTGCTGACACATGCACTGCAATATAAATCCTTCAGTAGTGCATACGTAAGTATGTTTTCAATTAGATATCACTTATGAAAGGAATGTAACATTAAACGTTTTCTGGAACGTATAAAAGGTCATCTGTCTACCTTGACTCTCACCCATTCAGCTTGTGAGCTCAGGAGAGGATGTCCTTGTCTTCTACAACGACCGTGCATCCTTCCAAACATTAATCCAAATGATGCGCTCGGAGCGGGAGCGTATGGATGAAAACAGCCCTTTAATGTACCACATCCACCTGGTGGAGTTGCTAGCGGTCTGTACTGAGGGCAAGAATGTCTACACTGAGATCAAATGTAACTCTCTGTTGCCACTGGACGACATTGTGCGGGTGGTCACGCATGATGACTGTATTCCTGAGGTGGGGATATTTTTGTTTGGTGTTGGAATTCTTTCAGTATTGAGAATTTCTCAGATATAAAATGGAATGTTCAAAATTAGTGATTCCTAATATTTATTTAAAATGGGTTATCTTGTATAGCGCTTTTCTACCTTCAAGGTACTCAAAGCGCTTTGACACTATTTCCACATTCACACACACATTCACACACTGATGGCGGGAGCTGCCATGCAAGGCCCTAACCACGAACCATCAGGAGCAAGGGTGAATGAAGTGTCTTGCTCAAGGACACAACAGGCGTGACGAGGTTGGTAGAAGGTGGGGATTGAACCAGGAACCCCTCAGGTTGCTGGCACGGCCACTCTCCCAACCGCGCCACGCCGTCCCCAATTAATTTAGCAGGCTTTATGTGATTGTTGCTTCCTAAAATGCCTGAATTAAAAAATTGTTACAATGTTTTGAGGCTTAACTTTGTTCAATAAAATATTAGTTTGTGATTTTTGTACATTTGTTATCACCGTTTTAAGTGTTCTTTGTAAACTTGACTCAGTGGGGATTTGTTAAAATTTACATCACCACTGCAACTCCCGGAGGGTGTGAAATTAATCTTTGTGTTTGTGATCCCATTAGCACTAAATTCTGTATGCATGTTAAAAATGATTAGGTTCCGACTTTTAAATTGAAATTACTCTAATTTCTTTGTCATAAACCTGTTACCACAGAAATGCAATACCACATGTGAACTCTAGTAAATAGGCTCAATTCCATTTTTACATCTTCAAGGTGAAAGTTGCCTACATCAACTTTCTGAACCACTGTTATGTTGACACTGAAGTGGAAATGAAGGAGATTTATACATCCAACCACATGTGGAAGCTCTTTGAAAACTTCCTGGTGGACATCTGTCGGGTAAGCAGAAGAAACCACCTGCATGTCTTAAAAAAACAGATCATAGTTTTCTTTGTATTATGTATTTCACACATATATATATATATATATATATATATATATATATATATATATATATATATATATATATATATATATATATATATATATATATAGTTTGAGTGTTTATGCAAAGTTCTCCCTTTAAGAAGAGGACTAATGTTTTGACTTTGTGTCTTTTGTCAACTCCTAGGTTTGTAACAACACCAGCGACAGGAAACATGCAGATACTATGCTAGAGTGTTATGTAACCGAGACAGTCATGAGCATCGTCACATGTTTCTTCAGCTCCCCTTTCTCTGATCAAAGCACAAGCCTGCAGGTAATTTGAACCACCGCAGCATTTAGAACAATTTCCCTTGTGGATCATAAAAGTTTGTCTAAGTCTATTCAATAACACGTGTGCAAACACTTGTATATTACAAACCCCGTTTCCATATGATTTGGGAAATTGTGTTGGATTTAAATATAAACGGAATACAATGATTTGCAAACCCTTTTAAATCCATATTCAATTGAATGCACTACAAAGACAAGATATCTGATGTTCAAACTCGTAAACTTTATTTTTTTGGGCAAATAATAATTAACTTTGAATTTCACAGCTGCAACACGTGCCAAAGTAGTTGGGAAAGGGCATGTTCACCACAGTGTTACATCATCCTTTTCTTTTAACAACACTCAATAAATGTTTGGGAACTGAGGAAACTAATTGTTGAAGCTTTGAAAGTGGAATTCTTTCCCATTCTTGTTTTATGTAGAGCTTCAGTCGTTCAACAGTCCGGGGTCTCCGCTGTCGTATTTTACGCTCATAACGCGCCACACATTTTCGATGGGAGACAGGTCTGGATTGCATTTACAAAGCCACGCTGTTGTAAAACGTGCTGAATGTGGCTTGGCATTGTCTTGCTGAAATAAGCAGGGGCGTCCATGAAAAAGACGGCTCTTAGATGGTAGCATATGTTGTTCCAAAACCTGTATGTAGCTTTCAGCATTAATGGTGCCTTCACAGATGTGTAAGTTACCCATCCTTTGGGCACTAATTCACCCCATACCATCACTGATGCTGGCTTTTGAACTTTGCGTGGATAACAGTCTGGATGGTTCGCTTCTCCTTTTGTTCCGGAGGACACAATGTCGAATATTTCCAAAACAAATTTGATATGTGGACTCGTCAGACCACAGAAGACTTTTCCACTTTGCAAAAGTCCATCTGAGATGATCTCGGGCCCTGAGAAGCCGGCGGCGTTTCTGGATGTTGTTGATAAATGGCTTTTACTTTGCAAAGTAGAGCTTTATCTTGCACTTACAGATGTAGCGACAAACTGTATTTAGTGACAGTGGTTTTCTGAAGTGTTCCTGAGCCCATTTGGTGATATCCTTTAGAGATTGATGTTGGTTATTTATACAGTGCCGTCTGAGGGATCGAAGGTCACGGTCATTTAACGTTGGTTTCCGGCCATGACGCTTACATGGAGTGATTTGTCCAGATTTTCTGACCCCTTTGATGATATTATGGACCATAGATGTTGAAATTTCTTGCAATTGCACTTTGAGAAACGTTATTCTTTAACTGTTTGACTATTTGCTCACGCAGTTATGGACAAAGCGGTGTACCTCGCCCCATCATTTTTTGTGAAAGACTGACCATTTTTTGGGAAGATGTTTTTATATCCAATCAGGGTGCCCACCTGTTCACAATTAGCCAGCACACCTGTGGGATGTTCCAAATAAGTGTGTGATGAGCATTCCTCAACTTTATCAGTATTTATTGCCACCTTTCCCAACTTCTTTGTCACGTGTTGCTGGCATCAAATTCTAAAGTTAATGATTATTTGCAAAAAAAAAAATGTTTATCAGTTTGAACATCATCCATCCATCATCCATCCATCATCTTCCGCTTATCCGAGGTCGGGTCGCGGGGGCAACAGCCTAAGCAGGGAAACCCAGACTTCCCTCTCCCCAGCCACTCCGTCTAGCTCTTCCCGGGGGATCCCGAGGCGTTCCCAGGCCAGCCGGGAGACATAGTCTTCCCAACGTGTCCTGGGTCTTCCCCGTGGCCTCCTACCGGTTGGACGTGCCCTAAACACCTCCCTAGGGAGGCGTTCGGGTGGCATCCTGACCAGATGCCCGAACCACCTCATCTGGCTCCTCTCGATGTGGAGGAGCAGCGGCTTTACTTTGAGTCCCTCCCGGATGGCAGAGCTTCTCACCCTATCTCTAAGGGAGAGCCCCGCCACACGGCGGAGGAAACTCATTTCGGCCGCTTGTACCCGTGATCTTATCCTTTCGGTCATGACCCAAAGCTCATGACCATAGGTGAGGATGGGAACGTAGATCGACCGGTAAATTGAGAGCTTTGCCTTCCGGCTCAGCTCCTTCTTCACCACAACGGATCGGTACAACGTCCGCATTACTGAAGACGCCGCACCGATCCGCCTGTCGATCTCACGATCCACTCTTCCCCCACTCGTGAACAAGTCTCCTAGGTACTTGAACTCCTCCACTTGGGGCAGGGTCTCCTCCCCAACCCGGAGATGGCACTCCACCCTTTTCCCGGCGAGAACCATGGACTCTGACTTGGAGGTGCTGATTCTCATTCCGGTCGCTTCACACTCGGCTGCGAACCGATCCAGTGAGAGCTGAAGATCCCGGTCAGATGAAGCCATCAGGACCACATCATCTGCAAAAAGCAGAGACCTAATCCTGCGGTTACCAAACCGGAACCCCTCAACGCCTTGACTGCGCCTAGAAATTTTGTCCATAAAAGTTATGAACAGAATGGGTGACAAAGGACAGCCTTGGCGGAGTCCAACCCTCACTGGAAATGTGTTCGACTTACTGCCGGCAATGCGAACCAAGCTCTGGCACTGATCGTACAGGGAACGGACCGCCACAATAAGACAGTCCGATACCCCATACTCTCTGAGCACTCCCCACAGGACTTCCCGAGGGACACGGTCGAATGCCTTCTCCATCTCCAGTTTGAACATCATATATGTTGTCTTTGTAGCATATTCAACTGAATATGGGTTGAAAATGATTTGCAAATCATTGTATTCCGTTTATATTTACATCTAACACAATTTCCTAACTCATATGGAAACGGGATTTGTATTACAACTACATGACTTTGAACTGATTATATGAAATTGTTTTAAATGCATGGACAGTATACAGTATAGACCAGTGGTGGGCTGTGCATTTTATACCTACAAAATACTATACAAAATCGCAATTGTGAACTACTGGGCATTAAATTACCTCAATAGCGTGCAAAACGGGCTATTTTCCGGCGCATTTAGAAGTCAACAAAGCGCATCAGCAATTAAAATATTTCTCCATGTCGCAGTGTCAACATTTTTCAATATTTTAACGCACAATTTTCAGCACCCATCAGACGCTGCAAGCCAGGGGTACTCATAGTTGGTAGATTCGATTGGAAGTGGCAGACAAGCTCTCTCACCGGCTGAGACAGGTTAGTTAGTCTGGAGGTTTGCTGACCTCGTCCGTAGAGATCCAGCTTCTCTTGAAATTTCCTATTTGAAAATGGACTTGAAAGTATATATCTGCAACCTAATCAACGTTTTGCTCTCCTTCAGCCATCGAGGGTTAAAAAAGTGAGTAGACATCACATTTCTCTGTGAGCCAAGTGTGGCTCCCGTTCAAGCCTCTTCAATTGCATAGCACTTCTTGCTTTCACAACTTGTGATTGGATACTCACTTATGACGCACAAGTGAGTATCCAATCCCAGGATGCATTAATGTCCTGTTAAACATGAGACAACCTAAGGAGGCCTACTGTCAACAACTCGTGATCTGATTAGCGATTGCAACTGTCTCGTTATAACCTACACTGCCAACAAATTTCATACGGCGATGCCAACAATCAATCAATCAATCAATCAATGTTTACTTATATAGCCCTAAATCACTAGTGTCTCAAAGGGCTGCACAAACCACTACGACATCTTCCGTAGGCCCACATAAGGGCAAGGAAAACTCACACCCAGTGGGACGTCGGTGACAATGATGACTATGAGAACCTTGGAGAGGAGGAAAGCAATGGATGTCGAGCGGGTCTAACATGATACTGTGAAAGTTCAATCCATAATGGATCCAACACAGTCGCGAGAGTCCAGTCCAAAGCGGATCTAACACAGCAGCGAGAGTTCCGTTCACAGCGAAGCCAGCAGGAAACCATCCCAAGCGGAGGCGGATCAGCAGCGCAGAGATGTCCCCAGCCGATACACAGGCAAGCAGTACATGGGCACCGGATCGGACCGGACCCCCTCCACAAGGGAGAGTGGGACATAGAAGAAAAAGAAAAGAAACGGCAGATCAACTGGTCTAAAAAGGGAGTCTATTTAAAGGCTAGAGTATACAAATGAGTTTTAAGGTGAGACTTAAATGCTTCTACTGAAGTGGCATCTCGAACCGGGAGGGCATTCCAGAGTACTGGAGCCCGAAATGAAAACGCTCTATAGCCCGCAGACTTTTTTTGGGCTTTGGGAATCACTAATAAGCCGGAGTCCTTTGAACGCAGATTTCTTGCCGGGACATATGGTACAATACAATCGGCAAGATAGGATGGAGGTAGACCGTGTAGTATTTTATACGTAAGTAGTAAAACCTTAAAGTCACATCTTAAGTGCACAGGAAGCCAGTGCAGGTGAGCCAGTACAGGCGTAATGTGATCAAACGTTCTTGTTCTTGTCAAAAGTCTAGCAGCCGCATTTTTTTACCAACTGTAATCTTTTAATGCTAGACATGGGGAGACCCGAAAATAATACGTTACAGTAGTCGAGGCGAGACGTAACAAACGCATGGATAATGATCTCAGCGTCTTTAGTGGACAGAATGGAGCGAATTTTAGCGATATTACGGAGATGAAAGAAGGCCGTTTTAGTAACGCTTTTAATGTGTGCCTCAAAGGAGAGAGTTGGGTCGAAGATAATACCCAGATTCTTTACCGTTGTCGCCTTGTTTAATTGTTTGGTTGTCAAATGTTAGAGTTGTATTATTAAATAGAGTTCTGTGTCTAGCAGGACCGATAATCAGCATTAACAAGCTATCTGAATTCTGACTGCATAAAAGATCTGACGTAAAATACAGCAACACAGGAGTCGAATATGACATGAATAAAAAATATGATGATTAATATTATATATTTAGGGAAGATAAATTAAAAACAAAATAAACTTACAGTAATTTGTTATTGCGTTAAACCAGGAGAGAAGGACTTGCTGGCCCTCACAGTCCACTGCTATTGACTGACCATCCATCCATCCATCCATCTTCTACCGCTTATCCGAGGTCGGGTCGCGGGGGTAGCAGTCTAAGCCGGGAAGCCCAGACTTCCCTCTCCCCAGCCACTTCGTCTAGCTCTTCCCGGGGGATCCCGAGGCGTTCCCAGGCCAGCCGGGAGACATAGTCTTCCCAATGTGTTCTGGGTCTTCCCCGTGGCCTCCTACCGGTTGGACGTGCCCTAAACACCTCCCTAGGGAGGCGTTCGGGTGGCATCCTGACCAGATGCACGACCCACCTCATCTGGTTCCTCTCGATGTGGAGGAGCAGCGGCTTTACTTTGAGTTCCTCCCGGATGACAGAGCTTCTCACCCTATCTCTAAGGGAGAGGAAACTCATTTCGGCCGCTTGTACCCGTGATCTTATCCTTTCGGTCATGACCCAAAGCTCATGACCATAGGTGAGGATGGGAACGTAGATCGACCGGTAAATTGAGAGCTTTGCCTTCCGGCTCAGCTCCTTCTTCACTACAAAGGATCGGTACAACGTCCGCATTACTGAAGACGCATTGACTGACCAGCCCCTAGACATTTTCAGTATATATTACAACCATATACAATAACTGAGTTGCTTTGCATGCTTCTTCGAGATCATTTTAAAACTGCTCACCTGAACTAACTGAACATTAATATTCTTGTCAATTGAATGAACTCAAAATTTTGTCACTGGTGCTTTATATGTAAATGCATAAAATATATGTACTTTCCTCTTTTTGCGTAGATGGCTCGCAGATTGTATGTAAGTAATGATGATTGCTCTCCCATTTGTTTCCCAACCTATCCCAAGTGGCACACCAACTTTTGTGTACGTGATTGTAGAACTTCTGACCGAAGAATTACTGTATCTTCACCGTGTGGGTTTCTTGCGTCTTAGTCAGCACATTGTGTTTGTCGTTCCCAAATCTGTGGGTGTGTTGCACAAGGTTTTAGTGGAACTGTGCACAGATGATGCAATGACACGAAACGGTCAAGTCTTTGGTGTGGTGAGTGGGAAACCTCATGGTTTATTTGTGTTATGGTCTGTGCTCTGTAATTTCCCTCTGAAACCCCTTGATCACTTTTATTTTAACTCCAGATGAAATTCCTTGGATAATTTTTTTTCTCTCTCTTTTACATAATCATTTTATCTATTATATCGCCACCCTCTGTTTTTTCAGGCCGCCATTCTTGGAAAGATAACTGAGGTATTTATTGTCCCCTAGGGCTGAGACCAGCTAATAGATCGATCCTTCACCGTGTAGCAATCAGGTGTACTATTAAACCGTGGTGTGCAGATGTCGCTAAACAACTACTGTAGCTCAGAGAAATCTGTAGAACCTTCCACAATACAGTCATTTGGAAAAAATACGACACCCCTTTTGACTTGGCTTTTGTTCTTCATTTGTTCATATTTTGAGATTAAATGGATACAGTATAAGCATTGGTTTACAGAGTGAGATGCAAATGTAAATGTTTCTTCACTGTTACGCCAAAACCAAAACATCCCAGTTATATTGCTCATGTTAAATATCGGTTTGTTTGTGAATGTCACAAGTTAACAACCCTCCAGGCATTTGATCAAATGTATCACTTTTTAACATTTAACAATGCAGAAATAAATTGATGTATGTTTTAAGACAACAAACTAAGAATCAACAAAAAGTTAATTTGCAGTTCTAATCATACTCACTTTTTATCTGTCCCACATTATTATTTTCTCCTATTGCATTCCATTATGCAAATGAGGTGATGACATCATCTAGGGACTTCAAAAGCAGCCAATAGCTACTCTCCTTGCCGAGGAGTTGGCAACACTACAAGATGCTTAAAAAACTTCACAAATTTGAACCTTACTGGAAATTAGATAATCTTAAGAATGTCATTATGTGAATCACAACTTTTTTATTTATAAGACCTGAAGTATTTATTATTCATTAATTTAATTGATTTCAATTATGTTCCAAATTAAGAACAGGAAGTGAACGAATGTGTTAGTAGTTGCTGTGAAGTGGAAAACGGGTAGGATTAAATAAGATCTGCCTTTTCCTTTTTCGTTTCAGACATGTTGTAATGAGAAACTGGAAATATGTGATGTATCAAATCGTAACTCTGTTATGGTTCGAATCAAACTTGAACAACAACGAAATACTCAAATATCAACACAGGACCAACTAGAAGCTGATGTCAAAGCTAAGCTGTTAAACTGCATTCCAGCTCCTGACAGTCTTACTTGCTGGCATTATTTTACAGCTAGAGACCGACACAACTTTGTTTTCCCCAACCATGGAAAGAAAGAAAGTGCTGAGAATCATTGAATTAAAGAAAAACATTATCAACAAACCTGACCGAGTGTGTGAAACAATTCAAACTGGCACTGCTCGTCTGCATCATACTGAAGCAGAATGATTCGATAACACCAGCCAAGGGCGTTAAAATAATATCCAAACCGTGGACATTTATCCATGAAAATATGGAAAAACCATTAATTGTGTGTTTGATGGAGAAGCAGTTTAAAGGAGATACTGTAGAAATCAGATATCCAAAGTAAATGCTGTCAAAAAAATATAAATAAATAAATAGCATGTTACATGGAAAAGCACTGGTTAAATTGATATAATTAATTTCAATTAATTTCCCAGTCCAAGTTTTTCAAGATCCAAACTGCGTCATAGAACAAATTAAACTCATATTCTGAGGTACTATTCTTAATCGGTCTATCAGCTCACCAGTAATATTTTATTCAATACAGATAATATCGTCACTATCAGTCCATAATCAAGATTACAAAGCAGACATTAAAAACATTGTGGTCACTAAACCATATCATGGGGTGGAATATACAATTTGGTAATTGTGTGAGGGTATAACTGTTATCAATGTAAAAAAAACTTACTCAACCTACTCAGTGGCTTAGTGGTTAGAGGGTCCGCCCTGAGATCGGTAGTTTGGGAGTTCAAACCCCAACCGAGTCATACATGAGACTATAAAAAAATGGGACCCATTACCTCCCTGCTTGGCACTCGGCATCAAGGGTTGGAATGGGGGTTGGATCACCATAAATGATTCCCGGGCGCGGCACCGCTGCTGACCACTGCTCCCCTCACTTCCCAGGGGGTGATCAAAGGGATGGGTCAAATGCATAGGACAAATTTCACCACACCTAGTGTGTGTGTGACAATCATTGGTTCTTTAACTTAACTTTAACTTAAAACATCCTCTATACATCAAATTCTGATTAAATCATTATTTCACTTAATCAGTTTGTTTCTATTTCTCATTAACTAAGTGAATATTTAACGGGGTGACATACCGGTACATTTTTTTCATGTGACTGCAGGTGTGACAGAATCCTCATGTTGATAGTATGAATACATCCATCCATCTTGGTTTTTGTGCAGATTGGATTTTCCACCACTATTTGGTAATACGATCTTCTATACCTTTCTGTTTTTTGTTTTTTTTAGACTCGTCAGCCTGTGTTCGTTCAGCTTCTTCAGGGGGTCTTTCGAGTATTCCACTGTATCTGGCTTAGCCCTGTCCAGAAGGCCTCGGTGGAGGCTTGCATCAAAGTACTCTCAGACGTTGGTAAGATATTTTACACATATGGACCCCCGATCTATTATCTTACTGCCTTTTAATATGGTTTAAAAAAGCACAATGGTGAAAATAATTAAAAATCAATGCATTTGGTATCTAAGTGCACATCTGTTCAACCCAGCTAAAAGCAGAGCCATTGCAATCCCAGTGGACCTGGACAGTCAAGTGAACAACTTGTTTGTGAAGTCCAACAATGTTGTTCAGAAGAGCCTCCTTAACTGGAAACTATCTGCCAAGAACACTTCCAGGCGAGATTCCGGGATAACAACCTCCTCAAAAGACTATAGAAACATCATTGAAAGGCTCCAGGTAGGAATGGAGACCATTGCATTGTCGCTATTATCAAAAACTGTTTAATCAGTTCATATTTTGACAAGAACGTTGACAAGTTCTTGTATGTCTCCTGATTAGGCACATGTATGTCGCTTTCATGGAGATAAATGGGAAGTGACACAATACTGCAGAATTGAATTGCATTCGCATTCTGGGAAACGGTTATGTCGTAGCATGACTCTGTAAACTGGAAGTCTCTGACCTCCCAAGTTTAGGTCATCTGAAGCTCAGCAAAAAAAGATCA